>NW_027478682.1:0-152753 GCF_051014685.1 Ptiloglossa arizonensis | reverse complement strand
GTATACGTATAACGTATAACGTATAACGTATAACGTATAACGCATAACGTATAACGTACATAACGTACTATACGTATAACGTTGTAACGTTATAACGTATAGCGTATAACGTATAACGTATTACATATTACATATAACGTTTAACGTACAACGTATAACGTATAACATATAACGTCTAACGTTTAACGTATAACGTACAACGTATAACGTCTAACGTATAACGCATAACGTATTACGTATAACGTATAACGAATAACGTATAACGTATAACTTATAACGAATATCGTATAACGTATAACGTGCAACGTATAACGTATAACGTATAACGTATTACGTATTACGTATAACCTATAACGTCTAACGTATAACGTATAACGTATAACGTATAACGTATAATGTATAACGTATAACGTATAACGTATAACGTATAACGTATAACGTATAACGTATAACGTATAACGCATAACGTATAACGTATAACGTATAACGTATAACGTATACCGTATAACGTATAACGTATAACGTATAACGTATAACGTATAACGTATAACGTACAACGAATAACGTATAACGTATAACGTATAACGTATAACCGTATACGTATAACGTATAACGTATAACGTATAACGTATAACGTATAACGTATAACGTATAACGTATAACGTATAACGTATAACGTATAACGTATAACGTATAACGTATAACGTATAACGTATAACGTATAACGTACAACGTATAACGTAATAACGTATAACGTATAACGTATAACGTAACAACGTATAACGTACAACGTATAACGTATAACGTAATCGTATAACGTATAACGTATAACGTATAACGTTTAACGTTATAACGTAAACGTATAACGTATAACGTATAACGTATAACGTATAACGTATAACGTATAACGTATACCGTATAACGTATAACGTATAACGTATAACGTATAACGTTACTTAACGTATAACGTATAACGTATAACGAATAACGTATAACGTATAACGTATAACGTATAACGTATAACGTACAACGTATAACGAATAACGTATAACGTATAACGCATAACGTATAACGCATAACGTACAACGTATAACGTATAGCGTATAACGTATAACGTATAACGTATAACGTATAAACGTTTAACGTATAACGTATAACGTATAACGTATAACGTATAACGTACAACGTATAACGAATAACGTATAACGTATAACGCATAACGTATAACGCATAACGTACAACGTATAACGTATAGCGTATAACGTATAACGTATAACGTATAACGTATAACGTTTAACGTATAACGTATAACGTATAATGTATAACGTAGAACGTATAACGCGTAACGTATAACGTATAACGTATAACGTATAACGTATAACGTATAACGTATAACGTATAACGTATAACGTATAACGTACCAACGTATAACGTACAACGTACTCGTATAACGTATAACGTATTAACGTTATAACGTATAATGTATAACGTATAACGTATAACTTATAACGTGAAACGTATATCATATTACGTATAACGAGTAACGTATAACGTATAACGTATAAGCTATAACGTATAACGTATAACGTATAACGTATAACGTACAACGAATAACGGTATAACGTATAACGAATAACGTATAACGTATACGTATACGTATAACGTATAGTAAACGTATACTATAACGTATAACGTATACGTATAACGTATAACGTATAACGTATAACGTTAACGTATAACGTAAACGTAAAACGTAAACGTATAACGTATAACGTTTAACGTATAACGTGTAACGTATAACGTATAACGTATAACGTATAACGTATAACCAATAACGTACAACGTTTAACGTATAACGTATATCGTATAACGTATAACGTATAACGTATTACGTATAACGTATAACGTATAACGTATAACGTATAACGTATAACGTATAACGTATAACGTATAACGTATAACGTATAACGTATAACGTATAACGTATAACGTATAACGTAGAACGTATAACGTACAACGTATAACGTACAACGTATAACGTAGAACGTATAACGTGTAACGTATAACGTATAACGTATAACGTATAACGTATAACGTATAACGTATAACGTATACCGTATAACGTATAACGTACAACGTATAACGTATAACGTATATCGTATAACGTATAACGTATAACGTATAACGATTAACGTATAACGTATAACGTATAACGTATAACGTATAACGTATAACGTATAACGTATAACGTATAACGTATAACGTATAACGTATAACGTATAACGTATAACGTATAACGAATAACGTATAACGTATAACGTATAACGTATAACGTACAACGTATAACGAATAACGTATAACGTATAACGTCTAACGTATAACGTATAACGTATAACGTATAACGTATAACGTATAATGTGTAACGTATAACGTATAACGTATAACGTATAACGTATAACGTATAACGTATAACGTATAACGTATAACGTATAACGTATAACGTATAACGTATAACGTATAACGTATAACGTATAACGTTTAACGTATAACGTATAACGTATAACGTATAACGTATAACGTATAACGTATAACGTATAACGTATAGCGTATAACGAATAACGTATAACGTATAACGTATAACGTATAACGTACAACGTATATCGTACAACGTATAACGTATAACGTATAACGTATAACGTATAACGTATAAAGTATAACGTATAACGTATAACGTATAACGTATAACGTATAACGTATAACGTATAACGTATAACGTATAACGTATAACGTATAACGTATAACGTATAACGTATAACGTATAACGTATAACGTATAACGTATAACGTATAACGTATAACGTATAACGTATAACGTATAACGTATAACGTATAACGTATAACGTATAACGTATAACGTATAACGTATAACGTATAACGTATAACGTATAACGTATAACGTATAACGTATAACGTATAACGTATAACGTATAACGTATAACGTATAACGTATATCCTATAACGCATAACGTATAACGTATAACGTATATCGTATAACGTATAACGTTTAACGCATAACGTATAACGTATAACGTATAACGTATAACGTATAACGTATAACGTATAACGTTTAACGTATAACGTATAACGTATAAAGTATAACGTATAACGTATAACGTATAACGTATAACGTATAACGTACAACGTACAACGTATAACGTATAACGTATAACGTATAACATATAACGTATAACGTATAACGTATAACGTATAACGTATAACGTATAACGTATAACGTATAACGTATAACGTATAACGTATAACGTATAACGTATAACGTATAACGTATAACGTTTAACGTATAACGTATAACGTATAACGTATAACGTATAACGTACAACGTTTAACGTATAACGTATATCGTATAACGTATAACGTATAACGTATAACGTTTAACGTATAACGTATAACGTATAACGTACAACGTATAACGTATAACGTATAACGTATAACGTATAACGTATAACGTATAACGTATAACGTATAACGTATAACGTATAACGTATAACGTATAACGTATAACGTATAACTTATAACGTATATCGTATAACGTATAACGTGCAACGTATAACGTATAACGTATAACGTATTACGTATTACGTATAACCTATAACGTCTAACGTATAACGTATAACGTATACGTATAACGTATAACGTATAACGTATAACGTATAACGTATAACGTATAACGTATAAACGTATAACGTATAACGTATAACGTATAACGTATAACGTATAACGTATAACGTTTGACGTATAACGTATAACGTATAACGTATAACGTATAACGTATAACGTATAACGTATAACGTATAACGTATAGCGTATAACGAATAACGTATAACGTATAACGTATAACGTATAACGTACAACGTATATCGTAAACGTATAACGTATAACGTAAACGTATAACGTATAACGTATAACGTATAACGTATAACGTATAACGTATAACTTATAACGTATATCGTATAACGTATAACGTGCAACGTATAACGTAAAACGTATAACGTATTACGTATTACGTATAACCTATAACGTCTAACGTATAACGTATAACGTATAACGTATAACGTATAACGTATAACGTATAACGTATAACGTAGAACGTATAACGTAATATACGTATAAACGTATAAACGACTATAACGCGTTAACGGATAACGATATAACGTATAACGTTTGACGTAGAACGTATAACGTATCTCACGTATAGACTTATAACGCTATAACGTATAACGTTATAACGTATAACGTATAACGTATAACGAATAACGACATAACGTTACGTATAACGTATATACGTATAACGTAAAACGTATATCGTATAACGTATAACGTATAACGTATAACGTATAACGTAATAACGTATAACGTATAACGTATAACGTATAACGTATAACGTATAACGTATAACGTATAACGTATAACGTATAACGTATAACGTATAACGTATAACGTATAACGTATAACGTATAACGTATAACGTATAACGTATAACGTATACGTATAACGTATAACGTATAACGTATAACGTATAACGTATAACGTATATCCTATAACGCATAACGTATAACGTATAACGTATAACGTGTAACGTATAACGTATAACGTACAAACGTATAATCGTATAACGTATAACGTATAACGTATAACGTATAACGTATAACGTATAACGTATAACGTATAACGTATAACGTATAACTATACGTATAACGTATAACGTATAACGTATAAACGTATAACGTATAACGTATAACGTATAACTTAACGTATAACGTATAACGTATAACGTATAACGTTATAACGTATAACGTATAACGTATAACGTATAACGTATAACGTATAGCGTATAACGAACGTATAACGTATAACGTATAACGTATAACGTTAACGTATACGTTAACGTATAACGTATAACGTATATACGTATAACGTATAACGTTATAGACGTATAACGTATAACGATAACGTATAACGTATAACGTATAACGTATACGTACTATAACGAATAACGTATAACAACGTATAACGTATACCGTATACCTAAAACGTATAAGACGTATAACGTATAACGTATAACGTATAACTTATAAACGTATAACGTATAACGTATAACGTATCTAACGTATAACGTATAACGTATAACGTATAAACGTATAACGTATAACGTATAACGTATAACGTTATAACGTATAACGTATACGTATAACGTAACGTATAACGTATAACGTATAAACGTACTAACGTATAACGTATAAACGTATAACGTATAACGTATACGTAACGTATACGTAAACGTATAACGTATACCGTTACGTAACGTTAACGTATAAGCGTATAACGCTATAACGTATACGTGTAACGTATAACGTTAAACGTATATCTATAACGCTATCACGTATAACGATAGTAACGTATACTATATCGTATAAAACGTTAACGATAACGTAAACGTACAACGTATAACGTATAACGTATAACGTATAACGTATAACGTTAACCGTATAACGTATAACGTATAACGTATAAGTATAACGTATAACGTATAACGTACGTATAACGTATAACTATAACTATAACGTATACGTATACGTAACGATTAACGTAACGTATATCGTATAACGTATAACGTATAACGTATTAACGTATAACGTATCAACGTATAACGTATAACGTATAACGTATAACGTATAACGTATAACGTTATAACGTATAACGTATAACGTTACGTATAACGTTAACGTATAACTTATAAGTATATCGTATACGTAGTGAACGTAAAGCAACGTATAAGCTATACGTATAACGTATTACGTATTACGTATAACCTATAACGATATAACGTATAACGTATACGTATAACGTATAACGTATAACGTATAACGTATAACGTATAACGTATAACGTATAAGTATAACGTATAACGTATAACGTATAACGTATAACGTTAAGTATATCTATAACGCATAACGTATAACGTATAACGTATAACGTGTAACGTATAACGTATACGAATACGTTATAACGTATAACGTATAACGTATAACGTACAACGCATAACGTATAACGTATAACGTATAACGCATAACGTATACGCATAACGTATAACGTATAACGTATAACGTATAACGTATAACGTGTAACGTATAACGTATATCCTATAACGCATAACGTACTAGCGTATAACGCATAACGTATAACGTATAACGTATAACGTATAACGTATAACGTATAACGTACAACGTATAACGTATAACGTATAACGTATAACGTATGACGAATACCGTAAACCGTAAAACGTATTACATATTACGCATAACGAGTAACGTATAACGTATAACGTTATAACGTATAACGTATAACGTATAACGAATAACGTACAACGTATAACGTATAACGAATAACGTATAAACGTATAACGTATAACGTATGACGTATCACGTAAAAGGTATGACCTATAACGCATAACGTATAGCGTATAACGCATACGTATAACGTATAACGTATAACGTATAACGTATAACGTAAACGTATAACGTATAACGTATAACGTATAACGTATAACGTATAACGTATAACGTATAACGTATAACGCATAACGTATAATCGTATAACGTGTAACGTATAACGTATAGCGTATAACGTATAACGTATTACATATTACATATAACGTATAACGTACAACGTATAACGTAGACATATAACGTCTAACGTTTAACGTATAACGTATAACGATAGTATAACGTATAAAGTATAACGTATAACGTATAACGTATAACGTATAACGTATAACGTATAACGTATAACGTATAACGTATAACGTATAACGTGATAACGTATAACATATACGTATACGTATAACGTATAACCGTATAACGTATAACTTATAACGTATATCGTATAACGTATAACGTGCAACGTATACGTATAACGTATAACGTATTACGTATTACGTAAACCTATAACGTCTAACTTATAACGTATAACGTATAACGTATAACGTATAACGTATAACGTATAACGTATAACGTATAACGCATAACGTATAACGTATAACGTATAACGTATAACGTATACGTATAACGTATAACGTATAACGTATAACGTATAACGTATAACGTATAACGTATAACGTATAACGTATAACGTATAACGTATACGTATAACGTATAACGTATAACGTATAACGTATAACGTATAAAGTATAACGTATAACGTATAACGTATAACGTATAACGTATAACGTATAACGTATAAAGTAACGTATAACGTATAACGTATACGTATAACGTATAACGTATAACGTATAACGTATAACGTATAAACGTATAACGTTTAACGTATACTATAACGTATAACGTATAACGTATTAAACGTATAACGTATAACGTATAACGTAAAGTAGTACGTATAACGTATACGTATAACGTATATCCTATAACGTATAACGTTAACGTATAACGTATACGTATACGTATAACGTATACGTATAACGTATAACGTATAACGTTTAACGTATATCTAACGTATAACGTATAACGTATAACGTACAACGTTAACGTATAACGTATATCGTATAACGTATAACGTATAACGTATAACGTTAACGTATAACGTATAACGTATAACGTATACGTATAACGTATAACGTATAACGTAGTAACGTATAACGTATAACGTATAACGTATAACGTATAACGTATAACGTATAACGCTATAACGTATAACTTATAACGTAAATCGTATAACGTATAACGTGCAACGTATAACGTAAACGTATAACGTATTACGCTATTACGTATAACCTATAACGTCCTAACGTATAACGTATAACGTATACACGTATAACGTATAACGTATAACGTATAACGTATAACGTATAAACGTATAAGGTATAACGTATAACGTATAACGTATAACGTATAAACGTATAACGTATATCCTATAACGCATACGTATAACGTATAACGTATAACGTGTAACGTATAACGTATAACGAATAACGTATAACGTATAACGTAAAACGTATAACGTACAACCATAACGTATACGTAACGAATACGTACAACGTATAACGTATAACGAATAACGTATAACGTATAACGTATAACGTATGACGTATCACGTATAAGGTCATGACCTCTATAACGCATAACGTATAGCGTATAACGCATAACGTATAACGTATAACGTATAACGTATAACGTATACGTATAACGTATAACGTATAACGTATAACGTATAACGTATAACGTATAAACGTATAACGCATAACGTATAACGTATAACGTGTAACGTATAACGTATAGCGTATAACGTATAACTGTATTAACATATTACATCAAGTATAACGTACAACGTATAACGTAGAACATATAACGTCTAACGTTTAACGTATAACGTATAACGTATAACGTATACGTATAACGTATACGTATAACGTTACGTATAACGTATATAACGTATAACGTATAACGTATACGTATAACGTATAACGTATAACGTATAACGTATAACGTATAACGTATAACGTATAAACGTATAACGTATAACGTATAACGTAAATACGTATAACGTATAACGTATACGTATACGTATAACGTATAACGTATAACGTATAACGTATAACTTATAACGTATATCGATAACGTATAACGTGCAACGTATAACGTATAACGTATAACGTATTACGTATTACGTATAACTATAACGTATAACGTATAACGTATAACGTATAACGTATAATGTATAACGTATAACGTATAACGTATAACGTATACGTATAACGTATAACGTATAACGTATAACGTATAACGTATAACGTATAACGTACAACGTATAACGTATAACGTATAACGTATAACGTATAACGTATAACGTATATCCTATTAACGTATAAGGTATAACGTATAACGTATAACGTATAGCGTATAACGTATAACGTATTACATATTACATATAAAGTATAACGTACAACGTATAACGTATAACGTATAACGTATAACGTATAACGTATAACGTATAAACGTATAACGTGTAACGTATAACGTATAACGTATAACGTATAACGAATAACGTATAACGTATAACGTATAACGTATAACGTATAACGCACAACGTATAACGTATAACGTATAACGTATAACGCATAACGTATAACGCATAACGTACAACGTATAACGTATAGCGAATAACGTATCACGTATAACGTATAACGTATAACGTTTAACGTATAACGTATAACGTATAACGTATAACGTATAACGTATAACGTATAACGTATAACGTATAACGTATAACGTATAACGTATAACGTATAACGTATAACGCATAACGTATAACGTATAACGTATAACGTATAACGTATAACGTATAACGTATAACGTATAACGTATAACGTATACCGTATAACGTATAACGTATAACGTATAACGTATAACGTATAACGTATAACTTATAACGTATAACGTATAACGTATAACGTGTAACGTATAACGTATAACGTATAACGTATAACGTATAACGTATAACGTATAACGTATAACGTATAACGTATAACGTATAACGTATAACGTATAACGTATAACGTATAACGTATAACATATAACGTATAACGTATAACGTGTAACGTATAACGTATAACGAATAACGTATAACGTATAACGTATAACGTACAACGTACAACGCATAACGTATAACGTATAACGTATAACGCATAACGTATAACGCATAACGTATAACGTATAACGTATAACGTATAACGTATAACGTATAACGTATAACGTATAACGTATAACGTATAACGTATAACGTATAACGTATAACGTATAACGTATAACGTATAACGTTTGACGTATAACGTATAACGTATAACGTATAACGTATAACGTATAACGTATAACGTATAACGTATAACGTATAGCGTATAACGAATAACGTATAACGTATAACGTATAACGTATAACGTACAACGTATATCGTATAACGTATAACGTATAACGTATAACGTATAACGTATAACGTATAACGTATAACGTATAACGTATAACGTATAACTTATAACGTATATCGTATAACGTATAACGTGCAACGTATAACGTATAACGTATAACGTATTACGTATTACGTATAACCTATAACGTCTAACGTATAACGTATAACGTATAACGTATAACGTATAACGTATAACGTATAACGTATAACGTATAACGTATAACGTATAACGTATAACGTATAACGTATAACGTATAACGTATAACGTATAACGTATAACGTTTGACGTATAACGTATAACGTATAACGTATAACGTATAACGTATAACGTATAACGTATAACGTATAACGTATAGCGTATAACGAATAACGTATAACGAATAACGTATAACGTATAACGTACAACGTATATCGTATAACGTATAACGTATAACGTATAACGTATAACGTATAACGTATAACGTATAACGTATAACGTATAACGTATAACGTATAACGTATAACGTATAACGTATAACGTATAACGTATAACGTATAACGTATAACGTATAACGTATAACGTATAACGTATAACGTATAACGTATAACGTATAACGTATAACGTATAACGTATAACGTATAACGTATAACGTATATCCTATAACGCATAACGTATAACGTATAACGTATAACGTGTAACGTATAACGTATAACGTACAACGTATATCGTATAACGTATAACGTATAACGTATAACGTATAACGTATAACGTATAACGTATAGCGTATAACGTATAACGTATAACGTATAACGTATAACGTATAACGTATAACGTATAACGTATAACGTATAACGTATAACGTATAACGTATAACGTTTGACGTATAACGTATAACGTATAACGTATAACGTATAACGTATAACGTATAACGTATAACGTATAACGTATAGCGTATAACGAATAACGTATAACGTATAACGTATAACGTATAACGTATAACGTATAACGTATAACGTATAACGTATAACGTATAGCGTATAACGAATAACGTATAACGTATAACGTATAACGTATAACGTACAACGTATATCGTATAACGTATAACGTATAACGTATAACGTATAACGTATAACGTATAACGTATAACGTATAACGTATAACGTATAACGTATAACGTATAACGTATAACGTATAACGTATAACGTATAACGTATAACGTATAACGTATAACGTATAACGTATAACGTATAACGTATAACGTATAACGTATAACGTATAACGTATAACGTATAACGTATAACGTATAACGTATAACGTATAACGTATAACGTATAACGTATAACGTATAACGTATAACGTATAACGTATAACGTATAACGTATAACGTATAACGTATAACGTATAACGTATAACGTATAACGTATAACGTATATCCTATAACGCATAACGTATAACGTATAACGTATATCGTATAACGTATAACGTTTAACGCATAACGTACAACGTACAACGTATAACGTATAACGTATAACGTATAACGTATAACGTATAACGTATAACGTATAACGTATAACGTATAACGTATAACGTATAACGTATAACGTATAACGTATAACGTATAACGTATAACGTATAACGTACAACGTTTAACGTATAACGTATATCGTATAACGTATAACGTATAACGTATAACGTTTAACGTATAACGTATAACGTATAACGTATAACGTATAACGTATAACGTATAACGTATAACGTATAACGTATAACGTATAACGTATAACGTATAACGTATAACGTATAACGTATAACTTATAACGTATATCGTATAACGTATAACGTGCAACGTATAACGTATAACGTATAACGTATTACGTATTACGTATAACCTATAACGTCTAACGTATAACGTATAACGTATAACGTATAACGTATAACGTATAACGTATAACGTATAACGTATAACGTATAAGGTATAACGTATAACGTATAACGTATAACGTATAACGTATAACGTATATCCTATAACGCATAACGTATAACGTATAACGTATAACGTGTAACGTATAACGTATAACGAATAACGTATAACGTATAACGTATAACGTATAACGTACAACGCATAACGTATAACGTATAACGTATAACGCATAACGTATAACGCATAACGTATAACGTATAACGTATAACGTATAACGTATAACGTGTAACGTATAACGTATATCCTATAACGCATAACGTATAGCGTATAACGCATAACGTATAACGTATAACGTATAACGTATAACGTATAACGTATAACGTACAACGTATAACGTATAACGTATAACGTATAACGTATGACGAATACCGTAAAACGTAAAACGTATTACATATTACGCATAACGAGTAACGTATAACGTATAACGTATAACGTATAACGTATAACGTATAACGAATAACGTACAACGTATAACGTATAACGAATAACGTATAACGTATAACGTATAACGTATGACGTATCACGTATAAGGTATGACCTATAACGCATAACGTATAGCGTATAACGCATAACGTATAACGTATAACGTATAACGTATAACGTATAACGTATAACGTATAACGTATAACGTATAACGTATAACGTATAACGTATAACGTATAACGTATAACGTATAACGCATAACGTATAACGTATAACGTGTAACGTATAACGTATAGCGTATAACGTATAACGTATTACATATTACATATAACGTATAACGTACAACGTATAACGTAGAACATATAACGTCTAACGTTTAACGTATAACGTATAACGTATAACGTATAACGTATAACGTATAACGTATAACGTATAACGTATAACGTATAACGTATAACGTATAACGTATAACGTATAACGTATAACGTATAACGTATAACGTATAACATATAACGTATAACGTATAACGTATAACGTATAACGTATAACTTATAACGTATATCGTATAACGTATAACGTGCAACGTATAACGTATAACGTATAACGTATTACGTATTACGTATAACCTATAACGTCTAACTTATAACGTATAACGTATAACGTATAACGTATAACGTATAACGTATAACGTATAACGTATAACGTATAACGTATAACGTATAACGTATAACGTATAACGTATAACGTATAACGTATAACGTATAACGTATAACGTATAACGTATAACGTATAACGTATAACGTATAACGTATAACGTATAACGTATAACGTATAACGTATAACGTATAACGTATAACGTATAACGTATAACGTATAACGTATAACGTATAACGTATAACGTATAACGTATAACGTATAACGTATAACGTATAACGTATAACGTATAACGTATAACGTATAACGTATAACGTATAACGTATAACGTATAACGTATAACGTATAACGTATAACGTATAACGTATAACGTATAACGTATAACGTATAACGTATAACGTATAACGTATAACGTATAACGTATAACGTATAACGTATAACGTATAACGTATAACGTATAACGTATATCCTATAACGTATAACGTATAACGTATAACGTATAACGTATAACGTATAACGTATAACGTATAACGTATAACGTATAACGTTTAACGTATAACGTATAACGTATAACGTATAACGTATAACGTACAACGTTTAACGTATAACGTATATCGTATAACGTATAACGTATAACGTATAACGTTTAACGTATAACGTATAACGTATAACGTATAACGTATAACGTATAACGTATAACGTATAACGTATAACGTATAACGTATAACGTATAACGTATAACGTATAACGTATAACGTATAACGTATAACTTATAACGTATATCGTATAACGTATAACGTGCAACGTATAACGTATAACGTATAACGTATTACGTATTACGTATAACCTATAACGTCTAACGTATAACGTATAACGTATAACGTATAACGTATAACGTATAACGTATAACGTATAACGTATAACGTATAAGGTATAACGTATAACGTATAACGTATAACGTATAACGTATAACGTATATCCTATAACGCATAACGTATAACGTATAACGTATAACGTGTAACGTATAACGTATAACGAATAACGTATAACGTATAACGTATAACGTATAACGTACAACGCATAACGTATAACGTATAACGAATAACGTACAACGTATAACGTATAACGAATAACGTATAACGTATAACGTATAACGTATGACGTATCACGTATAAGGTATGACCTATAACGCATAACGTATAGCGTATAACGCATAACGTATAACGTATAACGTATAACGTATAACGTATAACGTATAACGTATAACGTATAACGTATAACGTATAACGTATAACGTATAACGTATAACGCATAACGTATAACGTATAACGTGTAACGTATAACGTATAGCGTATAACGTATAACGTATTACATATTACATATAACGTATAACGTACAACGTATAACGTAGAACATATAACGTCTAACGTTTAACGTATAACGTATAACGTATAACGTATAACGTATAACGTATAACGTATAACGTATAACGTATAACGTATAACGTATAACGTATAACGTATAACGTATAACGTATAACGTATAACGTATAACGTATAACGTATAACGTATAACGTATAACGTATAACGTATAACGTATAACGTATAACGTATAACGTATAACGTATAACGTATAACGTATAACGTATAACGTATAACGTATAACGTATAACGTATAACTTATAACGTATATCGTATAACGTATAACGTGCAACGTATAACGTATAACGTATAACGTATTACGTATTACGTATAACCTATAACGTCTAACGTATAACGTATAACGTATAACGTATAACGTATAATGTATAACGTATAACGTATAACGTATAACGTATAACGTATAACGTATAACGTATAACGTATAACGTATAACGTATAACGTATAACGTACAACGTATAACGTATAACGTATAACGTATAACGTATAACGTATAACGTATATCCTATAACGTATAAGGTATAACGTATAACGTATAACGTATAGCGTATAACGTATAACGTATTACATATTACATATAAAGTATAACGTACAACGTATAACGTATAACGTATAACGTATAACGTATAACGTATAACGTATAACGTATAACGTGTAACGTATAACGTATAACGTATAACGTATAACGAATAACGTATAACGTATAACGTATAACGTATAACGTATAACGCACAACGTATAACGTATAACGTATAACGTATAACGCATAACGTATAACGCATAACGTACAACGTATAACGTATAGCGAATAACGTATCACGTATAACGTATAACGTATAACGTTTAACGTATAACGTATAACGTATAACGTATAACGTATAACGTATAACGTATAACGTATAACGTATAACGTATAACGTATAACGTATAACGTATAACGTATAACGCATAACGTATAACGTATAACGTATAACGTATAACGTATAACGTATAACGTATAACGTATAACGTATAACGTATACCGTATAACGTATAACGTATAACGTATAACGTATAACGTATAACGTATAACTTATAACGTATAACGTATAACGTATAACGTGTAACGTATAACGTATAACGTATAACGTATAACGTATAACGTATAACGTATAACGTATAACGTATAACGTATAACGTATAACGTATAACGTATAACGTATAACGTATAACGTATAACGTATAACGTATAACGTATAACGTGTAACGTATAACGTATAACGAATAACGTATAACGTATAACGTATAACGTACAACGTACAACGCATAACGTATAACGTATAACGTATAACGCATAACGTATAACGCATAACGTATAACGTATAACGTATAACGTATAACGTATAACGTATAACGTTTAACGTATAACGTATAACGTATAACGTATAACGTATAACGTATAACGTATAACGTATAACGAATAACGTATAACGTATAACGTATAACGTATAACGTACAAGGTATAACGTATAACGTATAACGTATAACGTATAACGTGTAACGTATAACGTGTAACGTATAACGTATAACGTATAACGTATAACGTACAACGTATCACGTATAACGTATATCCTATAACGCATAACGTATAACGTATAACGTATAACGTATAGCGTACAACGTATAACGTATAAAATGTAACGTCTAACGTTTAACCTATAACGTACAACGTATAACGTATAACGCATAACGTATAACGTACAGCGTATAACGTAAAACGTATAACGTACAACGTACAACGTATAACGTATAACGTATATCGTATAACGTATAACGTATAACGTACAACGTATAACGTATAACGTATAACGTATAACGTATAACGTATAACGTATAACGTATAACGTATAACGTATAACGCATAACGTATAACGCATAACGTATAACGTATAACGTGTAATGTATAACGTATAACGTGTAACGTATAACGTATAGCGTATAACGTATAACGTATTACATATTACATATAACGTATAACGTACAACGTATAACGTATAACGTATAACGTATAACGTATCACGTATAACGTATAACGTATGACGTATCACGTATAACGTATAACGTACAACGTATAACGTATAACGTATAACGTATAACGTATAACGTATAACGTATAACGTGTAACGTATAACGTATATCCTATAACGCATAACGTATAGCGTATAACGCATAACGTATAACGTATAACGTATAACGTATAACGTATAACGTATAACGTATAACGTATAACGTATAACGTATAACGTATAACGTATGACGAATACCGTAAAACGTAACACGTATTACATATTACGCATAACGAGTAACGTATAACGTATAACGTATAACGTATAACGTATAACCTATAACGTATAACGTATAACGTATAACGTATAACGTGTAACGTATAACGTATAACGTATAACGTATAACGTATAACGTATAACGTATAACGTATAACGTATAACGTATTACGTATAACGTATAACGTATACCGTATAACGTATAACGTATACCGTATAACGTATAACGTATAAGGTATAACGTGTAACGTATAACGTATAACGTAAAACGTATTACGTATTACGTATAACCTATAACGTCTAACGTATAACGTATAACGTATAACGTATAACGCATAACGTATAACGTATAACGTATTACGTTTAACCTGTAACGTCCAACGTATAACGTATAACGTATACCGTATAACGTATAACGTATAACTTATAACGTATAACGTATAACGTATAACGTGTAACGTATAACGTATAACAAAACGTATAACGTATAACGTATAACGTTTAACGTATAACGTTTAACGTATATCGTATAACGTATAACGTATAACGTATAACGTATAACGTATACCGTATAACGTATAACGTATAACTTTTAACGTATAACGTATAACGTATGACGTATCACGTATAAGGTATGACCTATAACGCATTACGTATAGCGTATAACGCATAATGTATAACGTATAACGTATAACGTATAACTTATAACGTATAACGTATAACGTATAACGTATAACGTATAACGTATAACGTATAACGTATAACGTATAACGTATAACGTATAACGTATAACGTATAACGTATAACGTATAACGTATAACGTATAACGTATAACGTATAACGTATAACGTATAACGTATAACCTATAACGTATAGCTTATAACGAATATCGTATAACGTATAACGTGCAACGTATAACGTATAACGTATAACGTATTACGTATTACGTATAACCTATAACGTCTAACGTATAACGTATAACGTATAACGTATAACGTATAATGTATAACGTATAACGTATAACGTATAACGTATAACGTATAACGTATAACGTATAACGTATAACGTATAACGTATAACGTATAACGTATAACGTATAACGTATAACGTATAACGTATAACGTATAACGTATAACGTATAACGTATAACGTTTAACGTATAACGTATAACGTATAACGTATAACGTATAACGTATAACGTATAACGTATAACGTATAACGTATAACGTATAGCGTATAACGAATAACGTATAACGTATAACGTATAACGTATAACGTATAACGTATTACGTTTAACCTGTAACGTCCAACGTATAACGTATAACGTTTACCGTATAACGTATAACGTATAACTTATAACGTATAACGTATAACGTATAACGTGTAACGTATAACGTATAACAAAACGTATAACGTATAACGTATAACGTATAACGTATAACGTTTAACGTATAACGTATAACGTATAACGTATAACGTATAACGTATAACGTATTACGTATAACGTATAACGAATAACGTATAACGTATAACGTATAACGTATAACGTATAACGTATAACGTATAACGTATAACGTATAACGCATAACGTATAACGCATAACGTATAACGTGCAACGTGTAACGTATAACGTATAGCGTATAACGTATAACATATTACATATTACATATAACGTATAACGTACCACCTATAACGTATAACGTATAACGTATAACGTATCACGTATAACGTATAACGTATGACGTATCACGTATAAGGTATGACCTATAACGCATAACGTATAGCGTATAACGCATAACGTATAACGTATAACGTATAACGTATAACGTATAACGTATAACGTATAACGCATAACGTATAACGTATAACGTATAACGCATAACGTATAACGTATAACGTTTAACGTATAACGTATAACGTATAACGTATAACGTATAACGTATAACGTATAACGTATAACGTACAACGTATAACGTATAACGTATATCGTATAACGTATAACGTATAACGTATAACGTATAACGTATAACGTATAACGCATAACGTATAACGTATAACGTATAACGTATAACGTATAACGTATAACGTATAACGTATAACGTATAACGTATAACGTTTAACGTATAACGTATAACGTATAACGTATAACGTATAACGTATAACGTATAACGTATAACGTATAACGTATAACGTATAACGTATATCGTATAACGTATAACGTATAACGTATAACGTGTAATGTATAACGTATAAAGTGTAACGTATAACGTATAGCGTATAACGTATAACGTATTACATATTACATATAACGTATAACGTACAACGTATAACGTATAACGTATAACGTATAACGTATCACGTATAACGTATAACGTATGACGTATCACGTATAAGGTATGACCTATAACGCATTACGTATAGCGTATAACGCATAATGTATAACGTATAACGTATAACGTATAACGTATAACTTATAACGTATAACGTATAACGTATAACGTATAACGTATAACGTATAACGTATAACGTATAACGTATAACGTATAACGTATAACGTATAACGTATAACGTATAACGTATAACGTATAACGTATAACGTATAACGTATAACGTATAACGTATAACTTATAACGTATATCGTATAACGTATAACGTGCAACGTATAACGTATAACGTATAACGTATCACGTATTACGTATAACCTATAACGTCTAACGTATAACGTATAACGTATAACGTATAACGTATAATGTATAACGTATAACGTATAACGTATAACGTATAACGTATAACGTACAACGTATAACGTATAACGTATAACGTATAACGTATAACGTATAACGTATAACGTATAACGTTTAACGTATAACGTATAACGTATAACGTATAACGTATAACGTATAACGTATAACGTATAACGTATAGCGTATAACGAATAACGTATAACGTATAACGTATAACGTATAACGTACAACGTATATCGTATAACGTATAACGTATAACGTATAACGTATAAAGTATAACGTATAACGTATAACGTATAACGTATAACGTATAACGTATAACGTATAACGTATAACGTATAACGTATAACGTATAACGTATAACGTATAACGTATAACGTATATCCTATAACGCATAACGTATAACGTATAACGTATAACGTGTAACGTATAACGTATAACGAATAACGTATAACGTATAACGTATAACGTATAACGTACAACGCATAACGTATAACGCATAACGTATAACGCATAACGTATAACGCATAACGTATAACGTATAACGTATAACGTATAACGTATAACGTATAACGTGTAACGTATAACGTATAACGTATAACGTTTAACGTATAACGTATAACGTATAACGTATAACGTATAACGTATAACGTATAACGTATAACGTATAACGTATAACGTATAACGTATAACGTATAACGTATAGCGTATAACGAATAACGTATAACGTATAACGTATAACGTATAACGTACAACGTATATCGTATAACGTATAACGTATAACGTATAACGTATAACGTATAACGTATAACGTATAACGTATAACGTATAACGTATAACGTATAACGTATAACGTATAACGTATAACGTATAACGTATAACGTATAACGTATAACGTATAACGTATAACGTATAACGTATAACGTATAACGTATAACGTATAACGTGTAACGTATAACGTATAACGTATAACGTATAACGTATAACGTATAACGTATAACGTATAACGTATAACGTATAACGTATAACGTATAACGTATAACGTATAACGTATAACGTATATCCTATAACGCATAACGTATAACGTATAACGTATAACGTATAACGCATAACGTATAACGTATAACGTATAACGTATAACGTATAACGTATAACGTATAACGTATAACGTATAACGTATAACGTATAACGTATAACGTATAACGTATAACGTATAACGTATAACGTATAACGTATAACGTATAACGTATAACGTATAACGTATAACGTATAACGTATATCCTATAACGCATAACGTATAACGTATAACGTATATCGTATAACGTATAACGTTTAACGCATAACGTACAACGTATAACGTACAACGTATAACGCATAACGTATAACGTATAACGTACAACGTATAACGTATAACGTATAACGTATAACGTATAACGTATAACGTATAACGTATAACGTATAACGTATAACGTATAACGTATAACGTATAACGTATAACGTATAACGTTTAACGTATAACGTATAACGTATAACGTATAACGTATAACGTATAACGTATAACGTATAACGTATAACGTATAACGTATAACGTATATCGTATAACGTATAACGTATAACGTATAACGTATAACGTATAACGTATAACGTATAACGTATAACGTATAACGTATAACGTATAACGTATAACGTATAACGTATAACGTATAACGTATAACGTATAACGTATAACGTATAACGTATAACGTATAACGTATAACGTATAACGTATAACGTATAACGTATAACGTATAACGTATAACGTATAACGTATAACGTATAACGTATAACGTATATCCTATAACGCATAACGTATAACGTATAACGTATAACGTATAACGTATAACGTATAACGTATAACGTATAACGTATAACGTATAACGTATAACGTATAACGTATAACGTATAACGTATAACGTATAACGTATAACGTATAACGTATAACGTATAACGTATAACGTATAACGTATAACGTATAACGTATAACGTATAACGTATAACGTATAACGTATAACGTATATCCTATAACTCATAACGTATAACGTATAACGTATATCGTATAACGTATAACGTTTAACGCATAACGTACAACGTATAACGTATAACGTATAACGTATAACGTATAACGTATAACATATAACGTATAACGTATAACGTATAACGTATAACGTATAACGTATAACGTATAACGTATAACGTATAACGTTTAACGTATAACGTATAACGTATAACGTATAACGTATAACGTATAACGTACAACGTTTAACGTATAACGTATATCGTATAACGTATAACGTATAACGTATAACGTTTAACGTATAACGTATAACGTATAACGTATAACGTATAACGTATAACGTATAACGTATAACGTATAACGTATAACGTATAACGTATAACGTATAACGTATATCCTATAACGCATAACGTATAACGTATAACGTATAACGTGTAACGTATAACGTATAACGAATAACGTATAACGTATAACGTATAACGTATAACGTACAACGCATAACGTATAACGTATAACGTATAACGCATAACGTATAACGCATAACGTATAACGTATAACGTATAACGTATAACGTATAATATAACGTGTAACGTATAACGTATATCCTATAACGCATAACGTATAGCGTATAACGCATAACGTATAACGTATAACGTATAACGTATAACGTATAACGTATAACGTATAACGTATAACGTATAACGTATAACGTATGACGAATACCGTAAAACGTAAAACGTATTACATATTACGCATAACGAGTAACGTATAAAGTATAACGTATAACGTATAGCGTATAACGTATAACGTATAACGAATAACGTACAACGTATAACGTATAACGAATAACGTATAACGTATAACGTATAACGTATGACGTATCACGTATAAGGTATGACCTATAACGCATAACGTATAGCGTATAACGCATAACGTATAACGTATAACGTATAACGTATAACGCATAACGTATAACGTATAACGTATAACGTATAACGTATAACGTATAACGTATAACGTATAACGTATAACGTATAACGTATAACGTATAACGTATAACGTATAACGTATAACGTATAACGTATAACGTATAACGTATAACGTATAACGTATAACGTATAACGTATAACGTATAACGTATAACGTATAACGTATAACGTATAACGTATAACGTATAACGTATAACGTATAACGTATAACGTATAACGTATAACGTATAACGTATAACGTATAACGTATAACGTATAACGTATAACGTATAACGTATAACGTATAACGTATAACGTATAACGTATAACGTATAACGTATAACGTATAACGTATAACGTATAACGTATAACGTATAACGTATAACGTATAACGTATAACGTATAACGTATAACGTATAACGTAAAACGTAAAACGTATAACGTATAACGTATAACGTATAACGTATAACGTATAACGTATAACGTATAACGTATAACGTATAACGTATAACGTATAACGTATAACGTATAACGTATGACGAATACCGTAAAACGTAAAGCGTATTACATATTACGCATAACGTATAACGCATAACGTATAACGTATAACGTATAACGTATAACGTATAATATAACGTGTAACGTATAACGTATATCCTATAACGCATAACGTATAGCGTATAACGCATAACGTATAACGTATAACGTATAACGTATAACGTATAACGTATAACGTATAACGTATAACGTATAACGTATAACGTATAACGTATGACGAATACCGTAAAACGTAAAACGTATTACATATTACGCATAACGAGTAACGTATAAAGTATAACGTATAACGTATAACGTATAACGTATAACGTATAACGAATAACGTACAACGTATAACGTATAACGAATAACGTATAACGTATAACGTATAACGTATGACGTATCACGTATAACGTATAACGTATAACGTATAACGTATAACGTACAACGTTTAACGTATAACGTATATCGTATAACGTATAACGTATAACGTATAACGTTTAACGTATAACGTATAACGTATAACGTATAACGTATAACGTATAACGTGTAACGTATAACGTATAACGTATAACGTGTAACGCATAACGTATAACGCATAACGTATAACGTATAACGTGTAACGTATAACGTATAGCGTATAACGTATAACGTATAACATATTACATATAACGTATAACGTACAACGTATAACGTAGAACATATAACGTCTAACGTTTAACGTATAACGTATAACGTATAACGTATAACGTATAACGTATAACGTATAACGTATAACGTATAACGTATAACGTATAACGTATAACGTATAAGGTATAACGTATAACGTATAACGTATAGCGTATAACGTATAACGTATTACATATTACATATAAAGTATAACGTACAACGTATAACGTATAACGTATAACGTATAACGTATAACGTATAACGTATAACGTGTAACGTATAACGTATAACGTATAACGTATAACGAATAACGTATAACGTATAAGGTATAACGTATAACGTATAACGTATAACGCATAACGTATAACGCATAACGTACAACGTATAACGTATAGCGAATAACGTATAGCGTATAACGTATAACGTATTACATATTACATATAAAGTATAACGTACAACGTATAACGTATAACGTATAACGTATAACGTATAACGTATAACGTATAACGTATAACGTATAACGTATAACGTATAACGTATAACGTATAACGTATAACGTATAACGTATAACGTATAACGTATAACGTATAACGTATAACGTATAACGTATAACGTATAACGTATAACGTATAACGTATAAGGTATAACGTATAACGTATAACGTATAGCGTATAACGTATAACGTATTACATATTACATATAAAGTATAACGTACAACGTATATCGTATAACGTATAACGTATAACGTATAACGTATAACGTATAACGTGTAACGTATAACGTATAACGTATAACGTATAACGAATAACGTATAACGTATAACGTATAACGTACAACGTATAACGTAGAACATATAACGTCTAACGTTTAACGTATAACGTATAACGTATAACGTATAACGTATAACGTATAACGTATAACGTATAACGTATAACGTATAACGTATAACGTATAACGTATAACGTATAAGGTATAACGTATAACGTATAACGTATAGCGTATAACGTATAACGTATTACATATTACATATAAAGTATAACGTACAACGTATAACGTATAACGTATAACGTATAACGTATAACGTATAACGTATAACGTGTAACGTATAACGTATAACGTATAACGTATAGCGTATAACGTATAACGTATTACATATTACATATAAAGTATAACGTACAACGTATAACGTATAACGTATAACGTATAACGTATAACGTATAACGTATAACGTATAACGTATAACGTATAACCTATAACGTATAACGTATAACGTATAACGTATAACGCATAACGTATAACGCAGAACGTATAACGTATAACGAATAACGTATAACGTATAACGTATAACGTATACCGTATAACGTATAACGTATAACGTATAACGTATAACGTATAACGTATAACTTATAACGTATAACGTATAACGTATAACGTATAACGTGTAATGTATAACGTATAACGTGTAACGTATAACGTATAGCGTATAACGTATAACGTATTACATATTACATATAACGTATAACGTACAACGTATAACGTATAACGTATAACGTATAACGTATCACGTATAACGTATAACGTATGACGTATCACGTATAAGGTATGACCTATAACGCATTACGTATAGCGTATAACGCATAATGTATAACGTATAACGTATAACGTATAACGTATAACTTGTAACGTATAACGTATAACGTATAACGTATAACGTATAACGTATAACGTATAACGTATAACGTATAACGTATAACGTATAACGTATAACGTATAACGTGTAACGTATAACGTATAGCGTATAACGTATAACGTATAACATATTACATATAACGTATAACGTACAACGTATAACGTAGAACATATAACGTCTAACGTTTAACGTATAACGTATAACGTATAACGTATAACGTATAACGTATAACGTATAACGTATAACGTATAACGTATAACGTATAACGTATAACGTATAACGTATAACGTATAACGCATAACGTATAACGCATAACGTATAACGTATAACGTGTAATGTGTAACGTATAACGTGTAACGTATAACGTATAGCGTATAACGTATAACGTATTACATATTACATATAACGTATAACGTACAACGTATAACGTATAACGTATAACGTATAACGTATCACGTATAACGTATAACGTATGACCTATCACGTATAAGGTATGACCTATAACGCATTACGTATAGCGTATAACGCATAATGTATAACGTATAACGTATAACGTATAACGTATAACTTGTAACGTATAACGTATAACGTATAACGTATAACGTATAACGTATAACGTATAACGTATAACGTATAACGTATAACGTATAACGTATAACGTATAACGTATAACGTATAACGTATAACGTATAACGTATAACGTATAACGTATAACGTATAACGTATAACGTATAACGTATAACGTATAACGTATAACGTTTAACGTATAACGTATAACGTATAACGTATAACGTATAACGTATAACGTATAACGTATAACCTATAGCGTATAACGAATAACGTGTAACGTATAACGTATAACGTATAACGTACAACGTATATCGTATAACGTATAACGTATAACGTATAACGTATAACGTATAACGTATAACGTATAACGTATAACGTATAACGTATAACGTATAACGTATAACGTATAACGTATAACGTATAACGTATAACGTATAACGTATAACGTATAACGTATAACGTATAACGTATAACGTATAACGTATAACGTATAACGTATAACGTATAACGTATAACGTATAACGTATAACGTATAACGTATATCCTATAACGCATAACGTATAACGTATAACGTATAACGTGTAACGTATAACGTGTAACGTATAACGTATAACGAATAACGTATAACGTATAACGTATAACGTATGACGTATCACGTATAAGGTATGACCTATAACGCATTACGTATAGCGTATAACGCATAATGTATAACGTATAACGTATAACGTATAACGTATAACTTGTAACGTATAACGTATAACGTATAACGTATAACGTATAACGTATAACGTATAACGTATAACGTATAACGTATAACGTATAACGTATAACGTATAACGTGTAACGTATAACGTATAGCGTATAACGTATAACGTATAACATATTACATATAACGTATAACGTACAACGTATAACGTAGAACATATAACGTCTAACGTTTAACGTATAACGTATAACGTATAACGTATAACGTATAACGTATAACGTATAACGTATAACGTATAACGTATAACGTATAACGTATAACGTATAACGTATAACGTATAACGTATAACGCATAACGTATAACGCATAACGTATAACGTATAACGTGTAATGTATAACGTATAACGTGTAACGTATAACGTATAGCGTATAACGTATAACGTATTACATATTACATATAACGTATAACGTACAACGTATAACGTATAACGTATAACGTATAACGTATCACGTATAACGTATAACGTATGACCTATCACGTATAAGGTATGACCTATAACGCATTACGTATAGCGTATAACGCATAATGTATAACGTATAACGTATAACGTTTAACGTATAACGTATAACGTATAACGTATAACGTATAACGTATAACGTATAACGTATAACGTATAACGTATAGCGTATAACGAATAACGTATAACGTATAACGTACAACGTATAACGTACAACGTATATCGTATAACGTATAACGTATAACGTATAACGTATAACGTATAACGTATAACGTATAACGTATAACGTATAACGTATAACGTATAACGTATAACGTATAACGTATAACGTATAACGTATAACGTATAACGTATAACGTATAACGTATAACGTATAACGTATAACGTATAACGTATAACGTATAACGTATAACGTATAACGTATAACGTATAACGTATATCCTATAACGCATAACGTATAACGTATAACGTATAACGTATAACATATAACGTATAACGTATAACGTATAACGTATAACGTATAACGTATAACGTATAACGTATATCGTATAACGTATAACGTATAACGTATAACGTATAACGTATAACGTATAACGTATAACGTATAACGTATAACGTATAACGTATAACGTATAACGTATATCCTATAACTCATAACGTATAACGTATAACGTATATCGTATAACGTATAACGTTTAACGCATAACGTACAACGTATAACGTATAACGTATAACGTATAACGTATAACGTATAACATATAACGTATAACGTATAACGTATAACGTATAACGTATAACGTATAACGTATAACGTATAACGTATAACGTTTAACGTATAACGTATAACGTATAACGTATAACGTATAACGTATAACGTACAACGTTTAACGTATAACGTATATCGTATAACGTATAACGTATAACGTATAACGTTTAACGTATAA
The DNA here is from genome assembly GCF_051014685.1 of Ptiloglossa arizonensis. NCBI lineage: Eukaryota > Metazoa > Arthropoda > Insecta > Hymenoptera > Colletidae > Ptiloglossa > Ptiloglossa arizonensis. The sequence goes on along the minus strand of NW_027478682.1, from coordinate 124,503 downwards.
CGTATAACGTATAACGTATAACGTATAACGTATAACGTATAACGTATAACGTATAACGTATAACGTATAACGTATAACGTATAACGTATATCCTATAACGCATAACGTATAACGTATAACGTATAACGTGTAACGTATAACGTATAACGAATAACGTATAACGTATAACGTATAACGTATAACGTACAACGCATAACGTATAACGTATAACGTATAACGCATAACGTATAACGCATAACGTATAACGTATAACGTATAACGTATAACGTATAATATAACGTGTAACGTATAACGTATATCCTATAACGCATAACGTATAGCGTATAACGCATAACGTATAACGTATACGTATAACGTATAACGTATAACGTATACGTATAACGTATAACGTATAACGTATAACGTATGACGAATACCGTAAAACGTAAAACGTATTACATATTACGCATAACGAGTAACGTATAAAGTATAACGTATAACGTATAGCGTATAACGTATAACGTATAACGAATAACGTACAACGTATAACGTATAACGAATAACGTATAACGTATAACGTATAACGTATAACGTATAACGTATAACGTATAACGTATAACGTATAACGTATAACGTATAACGTATAACGTATAACGTATAACGTATAACGTATAACGTATAACGTATAACGTATAACGTATAACGTATAACGTATAACGTATAACGTATAACGTATAACGTATAACGTATAACGTATAACGTATAACGTATAACGTATAACGTATAACGTATAACGTATATCCTATAACTCATAACGTATAACGTATAACGTATATCGTATAACGTATAACGTTTAACGCATAACGTACAACGTATAACGTATAACGTATAACGTATAACGTATAACGTATAACATATAACGTATAACGTATAACGTATAACGTATAACGTATAACGTATAACGTATAACGTATAACGTATAACGTTTAACGTATAACGTATAACGTATAACGTATAACGTATAACGTATAACGTACAACGTTTAACGTATAACGTATATCGTATAACGTATAACGTATAACGTATAACGTTTAACGTATAACGTATAACGTATAACGTATAACGTATAACGTATAACGTATAACGTATAACGTATAACGTATAACGTATAACGTATAACGTATAACGTATATCCTATAACGCATAACGTATAACGTATAACGTATAACGTGTAACGTATAACGTATAACGAATAACGTATAACGTATAACGTATAACGTATAACGTACAACGCATAACGTATAACGTATAACGTATAACGCATAACGTATAACGCATAACGTATAACGTATAACGTATAACGTATAACGTATAATATAACGTGTAACGTATAACGTATATCCTATAACGCATAACGTATAGCGTATAACGCATAACGTATAACGTATAACGTATAACGTATAACGTATAACGTATAACGTATAACGTATAACGTATAACGTATAACGTATGACGAATACCGTAAACGTAAAACGTATTACATATTACGCATAACGAGTAACGTATAAAGTATAACGTATAACGTATAGCGTATAACGTATAACGTATAACGAATAACGTACAACGTATAACGTATAACGAATAACGTATAACGTATAACGTATAACGTATGACGTATCACGTATAAGGTATGACCTATAACGCATAACGTATAGCGTATAACGCATAACGTATAACGTATAACGTATAACGTATAACGTATAACGTAAACGTTATAACGTATAACGTATAACGTAACCGTATAACGTATAACGTATAACGTATAACGTATAACGTATAACGTATAACGTATAACGTATAACGTATAACGTATAACGTATAACGTATAACGTATAACGTATAACGTATAACGTATAACGTATAACGTATAACGTATAACGTATAACGTATAACGTATAACGTATAACGTATAACGTATAACGTATAACGTATAACGTATAACGTATAACGTATAACGTATAACGTATAACGTATAACGTATAACGTATAACGTATAACGTATAACGTATAACGTATAAACGTATAACGTATAACGTATAACGTATAACGTATAACGTATAACGTATAACGTATAACGTATAACGTATAACGTATAACGTATAACGTATAACGTATAACGTATAACGTATAACGTATAACGTATAACGTAAACGTAAAACGTATAACGTATAACGTATAACGTATAACGTATAACGTATAACGTATAACGTATAACGTATAACGTATAACGTATAACGTATAACGTATAACGTATGACGAATACCGTAAAACGTAAAGCGTATTACATATTACGCATAACGTATAACGCATAACGTATAACGTATAACGTATAACGTATAACGAACGTATAACGTATTACATATTACATATAAAGTATAACGTACAACGTATAACGTATAACGTATAACGTATAACGTATAACGTATAACGTATAACGTGTAACGTATAACGTATAACGTATAACGTATAACGAATAACGTATAACGTATAACGTATAACGTATAACGTATAACGTATAACGCATAACGTATAACGCATAACGTACAACGTATAACGTATAGCGAATAACGTATAGCGTATAACGTATAACGTATTACATATTACATATAAAGTATAACGTACAACGTATAACGTATAACGTATAACGTATAACGTATAACGTATAACGTATAACGTATAACGTATAACGTATAACGTATAACGTATAACGAATAACGTATAACGTATAACGTATAACGTATAACGTATAACGTATAACGCATAACGTATAACGCATAACGTACAACGTATAACGTATAGCGAATAACGTATAGCGTATAACGTATAACGTATTACATATTACATATAAAGTATAACGTACAACGTATAACGTATAACGTATAACGTATAACGTATAACGTGTAACGTATAACGTATAACGAATAACGTATAACGTATAACGTATAACGTATAACGTATAACGTACAACGCATAACGTATAACGTATAACGTATAACGCATAACGTATAACGCATAACGTATAACGTATAACGTATAACGTATAACGTATAACGTGTAACGTATAACGTATATCCTATAACGCATAACGTATAGCGTATAACGCATAACGTATAACGTATAACGTATAACGTATAACGTATAACGTATAACGTATAACGTATAACGTATAACGTATAACGTATGACGAATACCGTAAAACGTAAGACGTATTACATATTACGCATAACGAGTAACGTATAACGTATAACGTATAACGTATAACGTATAACGTATAACGTATAACGTATAACGTATAACGTATAACGTATAACGTATAACGTATAACGTATAACGTATAACGTATAACGTATAACGTATAACGTATAACGTATAACGTATAACGTATAACGTATAACGTATAACGTATAACGTATAACGTATAACGTAAAACGTAAAACGTATAACGTATAACGTATAACGTATAACGTATAACGTATAACGTATAACGTATAACGTATAACGTATATCCTATAACGCATAACGTATAGCGTATAACGCATAACGTATAACGTATAACGTATAACGTATAACGTATAACGTATAACGTATAACGTATAACGTATAACGTATGACGAATACCGTAAAACGTATAACGTATAACGTATAACGTATAACGTATAACGTATAACGTATAACGTATAACGTATAACGTATAACGTATAACGTATAACGTATAACGTATAACGCATAACGTATTACGTATAACGTATAACGTATAACATATAACGTATAACGTATAACGTATAACGTATAACGTATAACGTATAACGTATAACGTATAACGTATAACGTATAACGTATAACGTATAACGTATAACGTATAACGTATAACGTATAACGTATAACGTATAACGTATAACGTATAACGTATAACGTATAACGTATAACGTATAACGCATAACGTATAACGTATAACGTATAACGCATAACGTATAACGTATAACGTATAACGTGTAACGTATAACGTATATCCTATAACGCATAACGTATAGCGTATAACGCATAACGTATAACGTATAACGTATAACGTATAACGTATAACGTATAACGTATAACGTATAACGTATAACGTATAACATATAACGTATAACGTATAACGTATAACGAATACCGTAAAACGTAAAACGTATTACATATTACGCATAACGAGTAACGTATAACGTATAACGTATAACGTATAACGTATAACGTATAACATATAACGTATAACTTATAACGTATATCGTATAACGTATAACGTGTAACGTATAACGTATAACATATAACGTATTACGTATTACGTATAACCTATAACGTCTAACGTATAACGTATAACGTATAACGTATAACGTATAACGTATAACGTATAACGTTTAACGTATAACGTATAACGTATAACGTATAACGTATAACGTATAACGTATAACGTATAACGTACAACGTATATCGTATAACGTATAACGTATAACGTATAACGTATAACGTATAACGTATAACGTATAACGTATAACGTATAACGTATAACGTATAACGTATAACGTATAACGTATAACGTATAACGTATAACGTATAACGTATAACGTATAACGTATAACGTATAACGTATAACGTATAACGTATAACGTATAACGTATAACGTATAACGTATAACGTATATCCTATAACGCATAACGTATAACGTGTAACGTATAACGTGTAACGTATAACGTATAACGAATAACGTATAACGTATAACGTATAACGTATAACGTACAACGCATAACGTATAACGCATAACGTATAACGCATAACGTATAACGCATAACGTATAACGTATAACGTATAACGTATAACGTATAACGCGTAACGTATAACGTGTAACGTATAACGTTTAACGTATAACGTATAACGTATAACGTATAACGTATAACGTATAACGTATAACGTATAACGTATAACGTATAACGTATAACGTATAACGTATAGCGTATAACGAATAACGTATAACGTATAACGTATAACGTATAACGTACAACGTATATCGTATAACGTATAACGTATAACGTATAACGTATAACGTATAACGTATAACGTATAACGTATAACGTATAACGTATAACGTATAACGTATAACGTATAACGTATAACGTATAACGTATAACGTATAACGTATAACGTATAACGTATAACGTATAACGTATAACGTATAACGTATAACGTATAACGTATAACGTATAACGTATAACGTATAACGTATAACGTATAACGTATAACGTATAACGTATAACGTATAACGTATAACGTATAACGTATAACGTATAACGTATAACGTATAACGTATAACGTATAACGTATAACGTATAACGTATAACGTATAACGTATAACGTATAACGTGTAAGGTATAACGTATAACGTATAACGTATAACGTATAACGTATAACGTATAACGTATAACGTATAACGTATAACGTATATCGTATAACGTATAACGTATAACGTATAACGTATAACGTATAACGTATAACGTATAACGTATAACGTATAACGTATAACGTATAACGTATAACGTATAACGTATAACGTATAACGTATAACGTATAACGTATAACGTATAACGTATAACGTATAACGTATAGCGTATAACGAATAACGTATAACGTATAACGTATAACGTATAACGTATAACGTATAACGTATAACGTATAACGTATAACGTATAACGTATAACGTATAACGTATAACGTATAACGTATAACGTATAACGTATAACGTTTAACGTATAACGTATAACGTATAACGTATAACGTATAACGTATAACGTATAACGTATAACGTATAACGTATAACGTATAACGTATATCGTATAACGTATAACGTATAACGTATAACGTATAACATATAACGTATAACGTATAACGTATAACGAATACCGTAAAACGTAAAACGTATTACATATTACGCATAACGAGTAACGTATAACGTATAACTTATAACGTATATCGTATAACGTATAACGTGTAACGTATAACGTATAACATATAACGTATTACGTATTACGTATAACCTATAACGTCTAACGTATAACGTATAACGTATAACGTATAACGTATAACGTATAACGTATAACGTTTAACGTATAACGTATAACGTATAACGTATAACGTATAACGTATAACGTATAACGTATAACGTACAACGTATATCGTATAACGTATAACGTATAACGTATAACGTATAACGTATAACGTATAACGTATAACGTATAACGTATAACGTATAACGTATAACGTATAACGTATAACGTATAACGTATAACGTATAACGTATAACGTATAACGTATAACGTATAACGTATAACGTATAACGTATAACGTATAACGTATAACGTATATCCTATAACGCATAACGTATAACGTGTAACGTATAACGTGTAACGTATAACGTATAACGAATAACGTATAACGTATAACGTATAACGTATAACGTACAACGCATAACGTATAACGCATAACGTATAACGCATAACGTATAACGCATAACGTATAACGTATAACGTATAACGTATAACGTATAACGCGTAACGTATAACGTGTAACGTATAACGTTTAACGTATAACGTATAACGTATAACGTATAACGTATAACGTATAACGTATAACGTATAACGTATAACGTATAACGTATAACGTATAACGTATAGCGTATAACGAATAACGTATAACGTATAACGTATAACGTATAACGTACAACGTATATCGTATAACGTATAACGTACAACGTATAACGTATAACGTATAACGTATAACGTATAACGTATAACGTATAACGTATAACGTATAACGTATAACGTATAACGTATAACGTATAACGTATAACGTATAACGTATAACGTATAACGTATAACGTATAACGTATAACGTATAACGTATAACGTATAACGTATAACGTATAACGTATAACGTATAACGTATAACGTATAACGTATAACGTATAACGTATAACGTATAACGTATAACGTATAACGTATAACGTATAACGTATAACGTATAACGTATAACGTATAACGTATAACGTATAACGTATAACGTATAACGTATAACGTATAACGTATAACGTATAACGTATATCCTATAACGCATAACGTATAACGTATAACGTATAACGTATAACGTATAACGTATAACGTATAACGTATAACGTATAACGTATAACGTATAACGTATAACGTATAACGTATAACGTATAACGTATAACGTATAACGTATAACGTATATCCTATAACGCATAACGTATAACGTATAACGTATATCGTATAACGTATAACGTTTAACGCATAACGTACAACGTATAACGTACAACGTATAACGTATAACGTATAACGTATAACGTATAACGTATAACGTATAACGTATAACGTATAACGTATAACGTATAACGTATAACGTATAACGTATAACGTATAACGTATAACGTATAACGTATAACGTATAACGTATAACGTATAACGTATAACGTATAACGTATAACGAATAACGTATAACGTATAACGTATAACGTATATCCTATAACGCAAAACGTATAACGTATAACGTATAACGTATAACGTATAACGCATAACGTATAACGTATAACGTATAACGTATAACGTATAACGTATAACGTATAACGTATAACGTATAACGTATAACGTATAACGTATAACGTATAACGTATAACGTATAACGTATAACGTATAACGTATATCCTATAACGCATAACGTATAACGTATAACGTATAACGTGTAACGTATAACGTATAACGAATAACGTATAACGTATAACGTATAACGTATAACGTACAACGCATAACGTATAACGTATAACGTATAACGCATAACGTATAACGCATAACGTATAACGTATAACGTATAACGTATAACGTATAATATAACGTGTAACGTATAACGTATATCCTATAACGCATAACGTATAGCGTATAACGCATAACGTATAACGTATAACGTATAACGTATAACGTATAACGTATAACGTATAACGTATAACGTATAACGTATAACGTATAACGTATGACGAATACCGTAAAACGTAAAACGTATTACATATTACGCATAACGAGTAACGTATAAAGTATAACGTATAACGTATAACGTATAACGTATAACGTATAACGAATAACGTACAACGTATAACGTATAACGAATAACGTATAACGTATAACGTATAACGTATGACGTATCACGTATAAGGTATGACCTATAACGCATAACGTATAGCGTATAACGCATAACGTATAACGTATAACGTATAACGTATAACGTATAACGTATAACGTATAACGTATAACGTATAACGTATAACGTATAACGTATAACGTATAACGTATAACGTATAACGTATAACGTATAACGTATAACGTATAACGTATAACGTATAACGTATAACGTATAACGTATAACGTATAACGTATAACGTATAACGTATAACGTATAACGTATAACGTATAACGTATAACGTATAACGTATAACGTATAACGTATAACGTATAACGTATAACGTATAACGTATAACGTATAACGTATAACGTATAACGTATAACGTATAACGTATAACGTATAACGTATAACGTATGACGAATACCGTAAAACGTAAAGCGTATTACATATTACGCATAACGTATAACGCATAACGTATAACGTATAACGTATAACGTATAACGTATAATATAACGTGTAACGTATAACGTATATCCTATAACGCATAACGTATAGCGTATAACGCATAACGTATAACGTATAACGTATAACGTATAACGTATAACGTATAACGTATAACGTATAACGTATAACGTATAACGTATAACGTATAACGTATGACGAATACCGTAAAACGTAAAACGTATTACATATTACGCATAACGAGTAACGTATAAAGTATAACTTATAACGTATAACGTATAACGTATAACGTATAACGAATAACGTACAACGTATAACGTATAACGAATAACGTATAACGTATAACGTATAACGTATGACGTATCACGTATAACGTATAACGTATAACGTATAACGTATAACGTACAACGTTTAACGTATAACGTATATCGTATAACGTATAACGTATAACGTATAACGTTTAACGTATAACGTATAACGTATAACGTATAACGTATAACGTATAACGTGTAACGTATAACGTATAACGTATAACGTGTAACGCATAACGTATAACGCATAACGTATAACGTATAACGTGTAACGTATAACGTATAGCGTATAACGTATAACGTATAACATATTACATATAACGTATAACGTACAACGTATAACGTAGAACATATAACGTCTAACGTTTAACGTATAACGTATAACGTATAACGTATAACGTATAACGTATAACGTATAACGTATAACGTATAACGTATAACGTATAACGTATAACGTGTAAGGTATAACGTATAACGTATAACGTATAACGTATAACGTATAACGTATAACGTATAACGTATAACGTATAACGTATAACGTATAACGTATAACGTATAACGTATAACGTATAACGTATAACGTATAACGTATAACGTATAACGTATAACGTATAACGTATAACGTATAACGTATAACGTATAACGAATAACGTACAACGTATAACGTATAACGAATAACGTATAACGTATAACGTATAACGTATGACGTATCACGTATAACGTATAACGTATAACGTATAACGTATAACGTACAACGTTTAACGTATAACGTATATCGTATAACGTATAACGTATAACGTATAACGTATAACGTATAACGTATAACGTATAACGTGTAACGTATAACGTATAACGTATAACGTGTAACGCATAACGTATAACGCATAACGTATAACGTATAACGTGTAACGTATAACGTATAGCGTATAACGTATAACGTATAACATATTACATATAACGTATAACGTACAACGTATAACGTAGAACATATAACGTCTAACGTTTAACGTATAACGTATAACGTATAACGTATAACGTATAACGTATAACGTATAACGTATAACGTATAACGTATAACGTATAACGTATAACGTATAACGTATAATATAACGTGTAACGTATAACGTATATCCTATAACGCATAACGTATAGCGTATAACGTATAACGTATAACGAATAACGTACAACGTATAACGTATAACGAATAACGTATAACGTATAACGTATAACGTATGACGTATCACGTATAAGGTATGACCTATAACGCATAACGTATAGCGTATAACGCATAACGTATAACGTATAACGTATAACGTATAACGTATAACGTATAACGTATAACGTATAACGTATAACGTATAACGTATAACGTATAACGTATAACGTATAACGTATAACGTATAACGTATAACGTATAACGTATAACGTATAACGTATAACGTATAACGTATAACGTATAACGTATAACGTATAACGTATAACGTATAACGTATAACGTATAACGTATAACGTATAACGTATAACGTATAACGTATAACGTATAACGTATAACGTATAACGTATAACGTATAACGTATAACGTATAACGTATAACGTATAACGTATAACGTATGACGAATACCGTAAAACGTAAAGCGTATTACATATTACGCATAACGTATAACGCATAACGTATAACGTATAACGTATAACGTATAACGTATAATATAACGTGTAACGTATAACGTATATCCTATAACGCATAACGTATAGCGTATAACGCATAACGTATAACGTATAACGTATAACGTATAACGTATAACGTATAACGTATAACGTATAACGTATAACGTATAACGTATAACGTATAACGTATAACGTATGACGAATACCGTAAAACGTAAAACGTATTACATATTACGCATAACGAGTAACGTATAAAGTATAACGTATAACGTATAACGTATAACGTATAACGTATAACGAATAACGTACAACGTATAACGTATAACGAATAACGTATAACGTATAACGTATAACGTATGACGTATCACGTATAACGTATAACGTATAACGTATAACGTATAACGTACAACGTTTAACGTATAACGTATATCGTATAACGTATAACGTATAACGTATAACGTTTAACGTATAACGTATAACGTATAACGTATAACGTATAACGTATAACGTGTAACGTATAACGTATAACGTATAACGTGTAACGCATAACGTATAACGCATAACGTATAACGTATAACGTGTAACGTATAACGTATAGCGTATAACGTATAACGTATAACATATTACATATAACGTATAACGTACAACGTATAACGTAGAACATATAACGTCTAACGTTTAACGTATAACGTATAACGTATAACGTATAACGTATAACGTATAACGTATAACGTATAACGTATAACGTATAACGTATAACGTATAACGTGTAAGGTATAACGTATAACGTATAACGTATAGCGTATAACGTATAACGTATTACATATTACATATAAAGTATAACGTACAACGTATAACGTATAACGTATAACGTATAACGTATAACGTATAACGTATAACGTGTAACGTATAACGTATAACGTATAACGTATAACGAATAACGTATAACGTATAACGTATAACGTATAACGCACAACGTATAACGTATAACGTATAACGTATAACGCATAACGTATAACGCATAACGTACAACGTATAACGTATAGCGAATAACGTATCACGTATAACGTATAACGTATAACGTTTAACGTATAACGTATAACGTATAACGTATAACGTATAACGTATAACGTATAACGTACAACGTATAACGTATAACGTATAACGAATAACGTATAACGTATAACGTATAACGTATAACGTACAACGTATAACGTATAACGTATAACGTATAACGTATAACGTGTAACGTATAACGTTTAACGTATAACGTATAACGTATAACGTATAACGTACAAGGTATAACGTATAACGTATAACGTATAACGTATAACGTATAACGTACAAGGTATAACGTATAACGTATAACGTATAACGTATAACGTATAACGTATAACGTATAACGTATAACGCGTAACGTATAACGTGTAACGTATAACGTTTAACGTATAACGTATAACGTATAACGTATAACGTTTAACGTATAACGTATAACGTATAACGTATAACGTATAACGTATAACGTATAACGTATAACGCATAACGTATAACGTATAACGTATAACGTATAACGTATATCCTATAACGCATAACGTATAACGTATAACGTATAACGTATAACGTATAACGTATAACGTATAACGTATAACGTATAACGTATAACGTATAACGTATAACGTATAACGTATAACGTATAACGTATAACGTATAACGTATAACGTATATCCTATAACGCATAACGTATAACGTATAACGTATATCGTATAACGTATAACGTTTAACGCATAACGTACAACGTATAACGTACAACGTATAACGTATAACGTATAACGTATAACGTATAACGTATAACGTATAACGTATAACGTATAACGTATAACGTATAACGTATAACGTATAACGTATAACGTATAACGTATAACGTATAACGTATAACGTATAACGTATAACGTATAACGTATAACGTATAACGTATAACGAATAACGTATAACGTATAACGTATAACGTATATCCTATAACGCAAAACGTATAACGTATAACGTATAACGTATAACGTATAACGCATAACGTATAACGTATAACGTATAACGTATAACGTATAACGTATAACGTATAACGTATAACGTATAACGTATAACGTATAACGTATAACGTATAACGTATAACGTATAACGTATAACGTATAACGTATAACGTATAACGTATAACGTATAACGTATAACGAATAACGTATAACGTATAACGTATAACGTATATCCTATAACGCAAAACGTATAACGTATAACGTATAACGTATAACGTATAACGCATAACGTATAACGTATAACGTATAACGTATAACGCATAACGTATAACGCATAACGTACAACGTATAACGTATAGCGAATAACGTATCACGTATAACGTATAACGTATAACGTTTAACGTATAACGTATAACGTATAACGTATAACGTATAACGTATAACGTATAACGTATAACGTACAACGCATAACGTATAACGTATAACGTATAACGCATAACGTATAACGCATAACGTATAACGTATAACGTATAACGTATAACGTATAATATAACGTGTAACGTATAACGTATATCCTATAACGCATAACGTATAGCGTATAACGCATAACGTATAACGTATAACGTATAACGTATAACGTATAACGTATAACGTATAACGTATAACGTATAACGTATAACGTATAACGTATGACGAATACCGTAAAACGTAAAACGTATTACATATTACGCATAACGAGTAACGTATAAAGTATAACGTATAACGTATAACGTATAACGTATAACGTATAACGAATAACGTACAACGTATAACGTATAACGAATAACGTATAACGTATAACGTATAACGTATGACGTATCACGTATAAGGTATGACCTATAACGCATAACGTATAGCGTATAACGCATAACGTATAACGTATAACGTATAACGTATAACGTATAACGTATAACGTATAACGTATAACGTATAACGTATAACGTATAACGTATAACGTATAACGTATAACGTATAACGTATAACGTATAACGTATAACGTATAACGTATAACGTATAACGTATAACGTATAACGTATAACGTATAACGTATAACGTATAACGTATAACGTATAACGTATAACGTATAACGTATAACGTATAACGTATAACGTATAACGTATAACGTATAACGTATAACGTATAACGTATAACGTATAACGTATAACGTATAACGTATAACGTATAACGTATAACGTATAACGTATAACGTATGACGAATACCGTAAAACGTAAAGCGTATTACATATTACGCATAACGTATAACGCATAACGTATAACGTATAACGTATAACGTATAACGTATAATATAACGTGTAACGTATAACGTATATCCTATAACGCATAACGTATAGCGTATAACGCATAACGTATAACGTATAACGTATAACGTATAACGTATAACGTATAACGTATAACGTATAACGTATAACGTATAACGTATAACGTATAACGTATGACGAATACCGTAAAACGTAAAACGTATTACATATTACGCATAACGAGTAACGTATAAAGTATAACTTATAACGTATAACGTATAACGTATAACGTATAACGAATAACGTACAACGTATAACGTATAACGAATAACGTATAACGTATAACGTATAACGTATGACGTATCACGTATAACGTATAACGTATAACGTATAACGTATAACGTACAACGTTTAACGTATAACGTATATCGTATAACGTATAACGTATAACGTATAACGTTTAACGTATAACGTATAACGTATAACGTATAACGTATAACGTATAACGTGTAACGTATAACGTATAACGTATAACGTGTAACGCATAACGTATAACGCATAACGTATAACGTATAACGTGTAACGTATAACGTATAGCGTATAACGTATAACGTATAACATATTACATATAACGTATAACGTACAACGTATAACGTAGAACATATAACGTCTAACGTTTAACGTATAACGTATAACGTATAACGTATAACGTATAACGTATAACGTATAACGTATAACGTATAACGTATAACGTATAACGTATAACGTGTAAGGTATAACGTATAACGTATAACGTATAACGTATAACGTATAACGTATAACGTATAACGTATAACGTATAACGTATAACGTATAACGTATAACGTATAACGTATAACGTATAACGTATAACGTATAACGTATAACGTATAACGTATAACGTATAACGTATAACGTATAACGTATAACGAATAACGTACAACGTATAACGTATAACGAATAACGTATAACGTATAACGTATAACGTATGACGTATCACGTATAACGTATAACGTATAACGTATAACGTATAACGTACAACGTTTAACGTATAACGTATATCGTATAACGTATAACGTATAACGTATAACGTATAACGTATAACGTATAACGTATAACGTGTAACGTATAACGTATAACGTATAACGTGTAACGCATAACGTATAACGCATAACGTATAACGTATAACGTGTAACGTATAACGTATAGCGTATAACGTATAACGTATAACATATTACATATAACGTATAACGTACAACGTATAACGTAGAACATATAACGTCTAACGTTTAACGTATAACGTATAACGTATAACGTATAACGTATAACGTATAACGTATAACGTATAACGTATAACGTATAACGTATAACGTATAACGTATAACGTATAATATAACGTGTAACGTATAACGTATATCCTATAACGCATAACGTATAGCGTATAACGTATAACGTATAACGAATAACGTACAACGTATAACGTATAACGAATAACGTATAACGTATAACGTATAACGTATGACGTATCACGTATAAGGTATGACCTATAACGCATAACGTATAGCGTATAACGCATAACGTATAACGTATAACGTATAACGTATAACGTATAACGTATAACGTATAACGTATAACGTATAACGTATAACGTATAACGTATAACGTATAACGTATAACGTATAACGTATAACGTATAACGTATAACGTATAACGTATAACGTATAACGTATAACGTATAACGTATAACGTATAACGTATAACGTATAACGTATAACGTATAACGTATAACGTATAACGTATAACGTATAACGTATAACGTATAACGTATAACGTATAACGTATAACGTATAACGTATAACGTATAACGTATAACGTATAACGTATAACGTATAACGTATGACGAATACCGTAAAACGTAAAGCGTATTACATATTACGCATAACGTATAACGCATAACGTATAACGTATAACGTATAACGTATAACGTATAATATAACGTATAACGTATGACGTATCACGTATAACGTATAACGTATAACGTATAACGTATAACGTACAACGTTTAACGTATAACGTATATCGTATAACGTATAACGTATAACGTATAACGTTTAACGTATAACGTATAACGTATAACGTATAACGTATAACGTATAACGTGTAACGTATAACGTATAACGTATAACGTGTAACGCATAACGTATAACGCATAACGTATAACGTATAACGTGTAACGTATAACGTATAGCGTATAACGTATAACGTATAACATATTACATATAACGTATAACGTACAACGTATAACGTAGAACATATAACGTCTAACGTTTAACGTATAACGTATAACGTATAACGTATAACGTATAACGTATAACGTATAACGTATAACGTATAACGTATAACGTATAACGTATAACGTGTAAGGTATAACGTATAACGTATAACGTATAGCGTATAACGTATAACGTATTACATATTACATATAAAGTATAACGTACAACGTATAACGTATAACGTATAACGTATAACGTATAACGTATAACGTATAACGTGTAACGTATAACGTATAACGTATAACGTATAACGAATAACGTATAACGTATAACGTATAACGTATAACGCACAACGTATAACGTATAACGTATAACGTATAACGCATAACGTATAACGCATAACGTACAACGTATAACGTATAGCGAATAACGTATCACGTATAACGTATAACGTATAACGTTTAACGTATAACGTATAACGTATAACGTATAACGTATAACGTATAACGTATAACGTACAACGTATAACGTATAACGTATAACGAATAACGTATAACGTATAACGTATAACGTATAACGTACAACGTATAACGTATAACGTATAACGTATAACGTATAACGTGTAACGTATAACGTTTAACGTATAACGTATAACGTATAACGTATAACGTACAAGGTATAACGTATAACGTATAACGTATAACGTATAACGTATAACGTACAAGGTATAACGTATAACGTATAACGTATAACGTATAACGTATAACGTATAACGTATAACGTATAACGCGTAACGTATAACGTGTAACGTATAACGTTTAACGTATAACGTATAACGTATAACGTATAACGTTTAACGTATAACGTATAACGTATAACGTATAACGTATAACGTATAACGTATAACGTATAACGCATAACGTATAACGTATAACGTATAACGCATAACGTATAACGTATAACGTATAACGTGTAACGTATAACGTATATCCTATAACGCATAACGTATAGCGTATAACGCATAACGTATAACGTATAACGTATAACGTATAACGTATAACGTATAACGTATAACGTATAACGTATAACATATAACGTATAACGTATAACGTATAACGAATACCGTAAAACGTAAAACGTATTACATATTACGCATAACGAGTAACGTATAACGTATAACGTATAACGTATAACGTATAACGTATAACATATAACGTATAACTTATAACGTATATCGTATAACGTATAACGTGTAACGTATAACGTATAACATATAACGTATTACGTATTACGTATAACGTCTAACGTCTAACGTATAACGTATAACGTATAACGTATAACGTATAACGTATAACGTATAACGTATAACGTATAACGTATAACGTATAACGTATAACGTATAACGTATAACGTATAACGTATAACGTATAACGTATAACGTATAACGTATAACGTATAACGTATAACGAATAACGTACAACGTATAACGTATAACGAATAACGTATAACGTATAACGTATAACGTATGACGTATCACGTATAACGTATAACGTATAACGTATAACGTATAACGTACAACGTTTAACGTATAACGTATATCGTATAACGTATAACGTATAACGTATAACGTATAACGTATAACGTATAACGTATAACGTGTAACGTATAACGTATAACGTATAACGTGTAACGCATAACGTATAACGCATAACGTATAACGTATAACGTGTAACGTATAACGTATAGCGTATAACGTATAACGTATAACATATTACATATAACGTATAACGTACAACGTATAACGTAGAACATATAACGTCTAACGTTTAACGTATAACGTATAACGTATAACGTATAACGTATAACGTATAACGTATAACGTATAACGTATAACGTATAACGTATAACGTATAACGTATAACGTATAACGTATAACGTATAATATAACGTGTAACGTATAACGTATATCCTATAACGCATAACGTATAGCGTATAACGTATAACGTATAACGAATAACGTACAACGTATAACGTATAACGAATAACGTATAACGTATAACGTATAACGTATGACGTATCACGTATAAGGTATGACCTATAACGCATAACGTATAGCGTATAACGCATAACGTATAACGTATAACGTATAACGTATAACGTATAACGTATAACGTATAACGTATAACGTATAACGTATAACGTATAACGTATAACGTATAACGTATAACGTATAACGTATAACGTATAACGTATAACGTATAACGTATAACGTATAACGTATAACGTATAACGTATAACGTATAACGTATAACGTATAACGTATAACGTATAACGTATAACGTATAACGTATAACGTATAACGTATAACGTATAACGTATAACGTATAACGTATAACGTATAACGTATAACGTATAACGTATAACGTATAACGTATAACGTATGACGAATACCGTAAAACGTAAAGCGTATTACATATTACGCATAACGTATAACGCATAACGTATAACGTATAACGTATAACGTATAACGTATAATATAACGTGTAACGTATAACGTATATCCTATAACGCATAACGTATAGCGTATAACGCATAACGTATAACGTATAACGTATAACGTATAACGTATAACGTATAACGTATAACGTATAACGTATAACGTATAACGTATAACGTATAACGTATGACGAATACCGTAAAACGTAAAACGTATTACATATTACGCATAACGAGTAACGTATAAAGTATAACGTATAACGTATAACGTATAACGTATAACGTATAACGAATAACGTACAACGTATAACGTATAACGAATAACGTATAACGTATAACGTATAACGTATGACGTATCACGTATAACGTATAACGTATAACGTATAACGTATAACGTACAACGTTTAACGTATAACGTATATCGTATAACGTATAACGTATAACGTATAACGTTTAACGTATAACGTATAACGTATAACGTATAACGTATAACGTATAACGTGTAACGTATAACGTATAACGTATAACGTGTAACGCATAACGTATAACGCATAACGTATAACGTATAACGTGTAACGTATAACGTATAGCGTATAACGTATAACGTATAACATATTACATATAACGTATAACGTACAACGTATAACGTAGAACATATAACGTCTAACGTTTAACGTATAACGTATAACGTATAACGTATAACGTATAACGTATAACGTATAACGTATAACGTATAACGTATAACGTATAACGTATAACGTGTAAGGTATAACGTATAACGTATAACGTATAGCGTATAACGTATAACGTATTACATATTACATATAAAGTATAACGTACAACGTATAACGTATAACGTATAACGTATAACGTATAACGTATAACGTATAACGTGTAACGTATAACGTATAACGTATAACGTATAACGAATAACGTATAACGTATAACGTATAACGTATAACGCACAACGTATAACGTATAACGTATAACGTATAACGCATAACGTATAACGCATAACGTACAACGTATAACGTATAGCGAATAACGTATCACGTATAACGTATAACGTATAACGTTTAACGTATAACGTATAACGTATAACGTATAACGTATAACGTATAACGTATAACGTACAACGTATAACGTATAACGTATAACGAATAACGTATAACGTATAACGTATAACGTATAACGTACAACGTATAACGTATAACGTATAACGTATAACGTATAACGTGTAACGTATAACGTTTAACGTATAACGTATAACGTATAACGTATAACGTACAAGGTATAACGTATAACGTATAACGTATAACGTATAACGTATAACGTACAAGGTATAACGTATAACGTATAACGTATAACGTATAACGTATAACGTATAACGTATAACGTATAACGCGTAACGTATAACGTGTAACGTATAACGTTTAACGTATAACGTATAACGTATAACGTATAACGTTTAACGTATAACGTATAACGTATAACGTATAACGTATAACGTATAACGTATAACGTATAACGCATAACGTATAACGTATAACGTATAACGCATAACGTATAACGTATAACGTATAACGTGTAACGTATAACGTATATCCTATAACGCATAACGTATAGCGTATAACGCATAACGTATAACGTATAACGTATAACGTATAACGTATAACGTATAACGTATAACGTATAACGTATAACGTATAACATATAACGTATAACGTATAACGTATAACGAATACCGTAAAACGTAAAACGTATTACATATTACGCATAACGAGTAACGTATAACGTATAACGTATAACGTATAACGTATAACGTATAACATATAACGTATAACTTATAACGTATATCGTATAACGTATAACGTGTAACGTATAACGTATAACATATAACGTATTACGTATTACGTATAACGTCTAACGTCTAACGTATAACGTATAACGTATAACGTATAACGTATAACGTATAACGTATAACGTTTAACGTATAACGTATAACGTATAACGTATAACGTATAACGTATAACGTATAACGTATAACGTACAACGTATATCGTATAACGTATAACGTATAACGTATAACGTATAACGTATAACGTATAACGTATAACGTATAACGTATAACGTATAACGTATAACGTATAACGTATAACGTATAACGTATAACGTATAACGTATAACGTATAACGTATAACGTATAACGTATAACGTATAACGTATAACGTATAACGTATAACGTATAACGTATAACGTATAACGTATAACGTATATCCTATAACGCATAACGTATAACGTGTAACGTATAACGTGTAACGTATAACGTATAACGAATAACGTATAACGTACAAGGTATAACGTATAACGTATAACGTATAACGTATAACGTATAACGTATAACGTATAACGTATAACGTATAACGCATAACGTATAACGTATAACGTATAACGTGTAACGTATAACGTATATCCTATAACGCATAACGTATAGCGTATAACGCATAACGTATAACGTATAACGTATAACGTATAACGTATAACGTATAACGTATAACGTATAACGTATAACATATAACGTATAACGTATAACGTATAACGAATACCGTAAAACGTAAAACGTATTACATATTACGCATAACGAGTAACGTATAACGTATAACGTATAACGTATAACGTATAACGTATAACATATAACGTATAACTTATAACGTATATCGTATAACGTATAACGTGTAACGTATAACGTATAACATATAACGTATTACGTATTACGTATAACGTCTAACGTCTAACGTATAACGTATAACGTATAACGTATAACGTATAACGTATAACGTATAACGTATAACGTATAACGTATAACGTATAACGTATAACGTATAACGTATAACGTATAACGTATAACGTATAACGTATAACGTATAACGTATAACGTATAACGTATAACGTATAACGAATAACGTACAACGTATAACGTATAACGAATAACGTATAACGTATAACGTATAACGTATGACGTATCACGTATAACGTATAACGTATAACGTATAACGTATAACGTACAACGTTTAACGTATAACGTATATCGTATAACGTATAACGTATAACGTATAACGTATAACGTATAACGTATAACGTATAACGTGTAACGTATAACGTATAACGTATAACGTGTAACGCATAACGTATAACGCATAACGTATAACGTATAACGTGTAACGTATAACGTATAGCGTATAACGTATAACGTATAACATATTACATATAACGTATAACGTACAACGTATAACGTAGAACATATAACGTCTAACGTTTAACGTATAACGTATAACGTATAACGTATAACGTATAACGTATAACGTATAACGTATAACGTATAACGTATAACGTATAACGTATAACGTATAACGTATAACGTATAACGTATAATATAACGTGTAACGTATAACGTATATCCTATAACGCATAACGTATAGCGTATAACGTATAACGTATAACGAATAACGTACAACGTATAACGTATAACGAATAACGTATAACGTATAACGTATAACGTATGACGTATCACGTATAAGGTATGACCTATAACGCATAACGTATAGCGTATAACGCATAACGTATAACGTATAACGTATAACGTATAACGTATAACGTATAACGTATAACGTATAACGTATAACGTATAACGTATAACGTATAACGTATAACGTATAACGTATAACGTATAACGTATAACGTATAACGTATAACGTATAACGTATAACGTATAACGTATAACGTATAACGTATAACGTATAACGTATAACGTATAACGTATAACGTATAACGTATAACGTATAACGTATAACGTATAACGTATAACGTATAACGTATAACGTATAACGTATAACGTATAACGTATAACGTATAACGTATGACGAATACCGTAAAACGTAAAGCGTATTACATATTACGCATAACGTATAACGCATAACGTATAACGTATAACGTATAACGTATAACGTATAATATAACGTGTAACGTATAACGTATATCCTATAACGCATAACGTATAGCGTATAACGCATAACGTATAACGTATAACGTATAACGTATAACGTATAACGTATAACGTATAACGTATAACGTATAACGTATAACGTATAACGTATAACGTATGACGAATACCGTAAAACGTAAAACGTATTACATATTACGCATAACGAGTAACGTATAAAGTATAACGTATAACGTATAACGTATAACGTATAACGTATAACGAATAACGTACAACGTATAACGTATAACGAATAACGTATAACGTATAACGTATAACGTATGACGTATCACGTATAACGTATAACGTATAACGTATAACGTATAACGTACAACGTTTAACGTATAACGTATATCGTATAACGTATAACGTATAACGTATAACGTTTAACGTATAACGTATAACGTATAACGTATAACGTATAACGTATAACGTGTAACGTATAACGTATAACGTATAACGTGTAACGCATAACGTATAACGCATAACGTATAACGTATAACGTGTAACGTATAACGTATAGCGTATAACGTATAACGTATAACATATTACATATAACGTATAACGTACAACGTATAACGTAGAACATATAACGTCTAACGTTTAACGTATAACGTATAACGTATAACGTATAACGTATAACGTATAACGTATAACGTATAACGTATAACGTATAACGTATAACGTATAACGTGTAAGGTATAACGTATAACGTATAACGTATAGCGTATAACGTATAACGTATTACATATTACATATAAAGTATAACGTACAACGTATAACGTATAACGTATAACGTATAACGTATAACGTATAACGTATAACGTGTAACGTATAACGTATAACGTATAACGTATAACGAATAACGTATAACGTATAACGTATAACGTATAACGCACAACGTATAACGTATAACGTATAACGTATAACGCATAACGTATAACGCATAACGTACAACGTATAACGTATAGCGAATAACGTATCACGTATAACGTATAACGTATAACGTTTAACGTATAACGTATAACGTATAACGTATAACGTATAACGTATAACGTATAACGTACAACGTATAACGTATAACGTATAACGAATAACGTATAACGTATAACGTATAACGTATAACGTACAACGTATAACGTATAACGTATAACGTATAACGTATAACGTGTAACGTATAACGTTTAACGTATAACGTATAACGTATAACGTATAACGTACAAGGTATAACGTATAACGTATAACGTATAACGTATAACGTATAACGTACAAGGTATAACGTATAACGTATAACGTATAACGTATAACGTATAACGTATAACGTATAACGTATAACGCGTAACGTATAACGTGTAACGTATAACGTTTAACGTATAACGTATAACGTATAACGTATAACGTTTAACGTATAACGCGTAACGTATAACGTGTAACGTATAACGTTTAACGTATAACGTATAACGTATAACGTATAACGTTTAACGTATAACGTATAACGTATAACGTATAACGTATAACGTATAACGTATAACGTATAACATATAACGTATAACGTATAACGTATAACGAATACCGTAAAACGTAAAACGTATTACATATTACGCATAACGAGTAACGTATAACGTATAACGTATAACGTATAACGTATAACGTATAACATATAACGTATAACTTATAACGTATATCGTATAACGTATAACGTGTAACGTATAACGTATAACATATAACGTATTACGTATTACGTATAACGTCTAACGTCTAACGTATAACGTATAACGTATAACGTATAACGTATAACGTATAACGTATAACGTTTAACGTATAACGTATAACGTATAACGTATAACGTATAACGTATAACGTATAACGTATAACGTATAACGTATAACGTATAACGTATAACGTATAACGTATAACGTATAACGTATAACGTATAACGTATAACGTATAACGTATAACGTATAACGTATAACGTATAACGTATAACGTATAACGTATAACGTATAACGTATAACGTATAACGTATAACGTATAACGTATAACGTATAACGTATAACGTATAACGTATAACGTATAACGTATAACGTATAACGTATAACGTATAACGTATAACGTATAACGTATAACGTATAACGTATATCCTATAACGCATAACGTATAGCGTATAACGTATAACGTATAACGTATAACGTATAACGTATAACGTATAACGTATAACGTATAACGTATAACGTATAACGTATAACGTATAACGTATAACGTATAACGTATAACGTATAACGTATAACGTATAACGTATATCCTATAACGCATAACGTATAACGTATAACGTATATCGTATAACGTATAACGTTTAACGCATAACGTACAACGTATAACGTACAACGTATAACGTATAACGTATAACGTATAACGTATAACGTATAACGTATAACGTATAACGTATAACGTATAACGTATAACGTATAACGTATAACGTATAACGTATAACGTTTAACGTATAACGTATAACGTATAACGTATAACGTATAACGTATAACGTATAACGTATAACGTATAACGTATAACGTATAACGTATATCGTATAACGTATAACGTATAACGTATAACGTATAACGTATAACGTATAACGTATAACGTATAACGTATAACGTATAACGTATAACGTATAACGTATAACGTATAACGTATAACGTATAACGTATAACGTATAACGTATAACGTATAACGTATAACGTATAACGTATAGCGTATAACGAATAACGTATAACGTATAACGTATAACGTATAACGTATAACGTATAACGTATAACGTATAACGTATAACGTATAACGTATAACGTATAACGTATAACGTATAACGTATAACGTATAACGTATAACGTATAACGTATAACGTTTAACGTATAACGTATAACGTATAACGTATAACGTATAACGTATAACGTATAACGTATAACGTATAACGTATAACGTATAACGTATATCGTATAACGTATAACGTATAACGTATAACGTATAACATATAACGTATAACGTATAACGTATAACGAATACCGTAAAACGTAAAACGTATTACATATTACGCATAACGAGTAACGTATAAAGTATAACGTATAACGTATACGTATAACGTATAACGTATAACGAATAACGTACAACGTATAACGTATAACGAATAACGTATAACGTATAACGTATAACGTATGACGTATCACGTATAACGTATAACGTATAACGTATAACGTATAACGTACAACGTTTAACGTATAACGTATATCGTATAACGTATAACGTATAACGTATAAACGTTTAACGTATAACGTATAACGTATAACGTATAACGTATAACGTATAACGTGTAACGTATAACGTATAACGTATAACGTGTAACGCATAACGTATAACGCATAACGTATAACGTATAACGTGTAACGTATAACGTATAGCGTATAACGTATAACGTATAACATATTACATATAACGTATAACGTACAACGTATAACGTAGAACATATAACGTCTAACGTTTAACGTATAACGTATAACGTATAACGTATAACGTATAACGTATAACGTATAACGTATAACGTATAACGTATAACGTATAACGTATAACGTGTAAGGTATAACGTATAACGTATAACGTATAGCGTATAACGTATAACGTATTACATATTACAATATAAAGTATAACGTACAACGTATAACGTATAACGTATAACGTATAACGTATAACGTATAACGTATAACGTGTAACGTATAACGTATAACGTATAACGTATAACGAATAACGTATAACGTATAACGTATAACGTATAACGCACAACGTATAACGTATAACGTATAACGTATAACGCATACGTATAACGCATAACGTACAACGTATAACGTATAGCGAATAACGTATCACGTATAACGTATAACGTATAACGTTTAACGTATAACGTATAACGTATAACGTATAACGTATAACGTATAACGTATAACGTACAACGTATAACGTATAACGTATAACGAATAACGTATAACGTATAACGTATAACGTATAACGTACAACGTATAACGTATAACGTATAACGTATAACGTATAACGTGTAACGTATAACGTTTAACGTATAACGTATAACGTATAACGTATAACGTACAAGGTATAACGTATAACGTATAACGTATAACGTATAACGTATAACGTACAAGGTATAACGTATAACGTATAACATATAACGTATAACGTATAACGTATAACGTATAACGTATAACGCGTAACGTATAACGTGTAACGTATAACGTTTAACGTATAACGTATAACGTATAACGTATAACGTTTAACGTATAACGTATAACGTATAACGTATAACGTATAACGTATAACGTATAACGTATAACGCATAACGTATAACGTATAACGTATAACGCATAACGTATAACGTATAACGTATAACGTGTAACGTATAACGTATATCCTATAACGCATAACGTATAGCGTATAACGCATAACGTATAACGTATAACGTATAACGTATAACGTATAACGTATAACGTATAACGTATAACGTATAACATATAACGTATAACGTATAACGTATAACGAATACCGTAAAACGTAAAACGTATTACATATTACGCATAACGAGTAACGTATAACGTATAACGTATAACGTATAACGTATAACGTATAACATATAACGTATAACTTATAACGTATATCGTATAACGTATAACGTGTAACGTATAACGTATAACATATAACGTATTACGTATTACGTATAACCTATAACGTCTAACGTATAACGTATAACGTATAACGTATAACGTATAACGTATAACGTATAACGTTTAACGTATAACGTATAACGTATAACGTATAACGTATAACGTATAACGTATAACGTATAACGTACAACGTATATCGTATAACGTATAACGTATAACGTATAACGTATAACGTATAACGTATAACGTATAACGTATAACGTATAACGTATAACGTATAACGTATAACGTATAACGTATAACGTATAACGTATAACGTATAACGTATAACGTATAACGTATAACGTATAACGTATAACGTATAACGTATAACGTATAACGTATAACGTATAACGTATAACGTATAACGTATAACGTATAACGTATATCCTATAACGCATAACGTATAACGTGTAACGTATAACGTGTAACGTATAACGTATAACGAATAACGTATAACGTATAACGTATAACGTATAACGTACAACGCATAACGTATAACGCATAACGTATAACGCATAACGTATAACGCATAACGTATAACGTATAACGTATAACGTATAACGTATAACGTATAACGTATAACGTATAACGTATAACGTATAACGTATAACGTATAACGTATAACGTATAACGTATAGCGTATAACGAATAACGTATAACGTATAACGTATAACGTATAACGTACAACGTATATCGTATAACGTATAACGTACAACGTTTAACGTATAACGTATAACGTACAACGTATAACGTATAACGTATAACGTATAACGTATAACGTATAACGTATAACGTATAACGTATAACGTATAACGTATAACGTATAACGTATAACGTATAACGTATAACGTATAACGTATAACGTATAACGTATAACGTATAACGTATAACGTATAACGTATAACGTATAACGTATAACGTATAACGTATAACGTATAACGTATAACGTATAACGTATAACGTATAACGTATAACGTATAACGTATAACGTATAACGTATAACGTATAACGTATAACGTATAACGTATAACGTATAACGTATAACGTATAACGTATAACGTATAACGTATAACGTATAACGTATAACGTATAACGTATAACGTATATCCTATAACGCATAACGTATAGCGTATAACGTATAACGTATAACGTATAACGTATAACGTATAACGTATAACGTATAACGTATAACGTATAACGTATAACGTATAACGTATAACGTATAACGTATAACGTATAACGTATAACGTATAACGTATAACGTATATCCTATAACGCATAACGTATAACGTATAACGTATATCGTATAACGTATAACGTTTAACGCATAACGTACAACGTATAACGTACAACGTATAACGTATAACGTATAACGTATAACGTATAACGTATAACGTATAACGTATAACGTATAACGTATAACGTATAACGTATAACGTATAACGTATAACGTATAACGTTTAACGTATAACGTATAACGTATAACGTATAACGTATAACGTATAACGTATAACGTATAACGTATAACGTATAACGTATAACGTATATCGTATAACGTATAACGTATAACGTATAACGTATAACGTATAACGTATAACGTATAACGTATAACGTATAACGTATAACGTATAACGTATAACGTATAACGTATAACGTATAACGTATAACGTATAACGTATAACGTATAACGTATAACGTATAGCGTATAACGAATAACGTATAACGTATAACGTATAACGTATAACGTATAACGTATAACGTATAACGTATAACGTATAACGTATAACGTATAACGTATAACGTATAACGTATAACGTATAACGTATAACGTATAACGTTTAACGTATAACGTATAACGTATAACGTATAACGTATAACGTATAACGTATAACGTATAACGTATAACGTATAACGTATAACGTATATCGTATAACGTATAACGTATAACGTATAACGTATAACATATAACGTATAACGTATAACGTATAACGAATACCGTAAAACGTAAAACGTATTACATATTACGCATAACGAGTAACGTATAACGTATAACTTATAACGTATATCGTATAACGTATAACGTGTAACGTATAACGTATAACATATAACGTATTACGTATTACGTATAACCTATAACGTCTAACGTATAACGTATAACGTATAACGTATAACGTATAACGTATAACGTATAACGTTTAACGTATAACGTATAACGTATAACGTATAACGTATAACGTATAACGTATAACGTATAACGTACAACGTATATCGTATAACGTATAACGTATAACGTATAACGTATAACGTATAACGTATAACGTATAACGTATAACGTATAACGTATAACGTATAACGTATAACGTATAACGTATAACGTATAACGTATAACGTATAACGTATAACGTATAACGTATAACGTATAACGTATAACGTATAACGTATACCGTATAACGTATATCCTATAACGCATAACGTATAACGTGTAACGTATAACGTGTAACGTATAACGTATAACGAATACCGTATAACGTATAACGTATAACGTATAACGTACAACGCATAACGTATAACGCATAACGTATAACGCATAACGTATAACGCATAACGTATAACGTATAACGTATAACGTATAACGTATAACGTATAACGCGTAACGTATAACGTGTAACGTATAACGTTTAACGTATAACGTATAACGTATAACGTATAACGTATAACGTATAACGTATAACGTATAACGTATAACGTATAACGTATAACGTATAACGTATAGCGTATAACGAATAACGTATAACGTATAACGTATAACGTATAACGTACAACGTATATCGTATAACGTATAACGTACAACGTATAACGTATAACGTATAACGTATAACGTATAACGTATAACGTATAACGTATAACGTATAACGTATAACGTATAACGTATAACGTATAACGTATAACGTATAACGTATAACGTATAACGTATAACGTATAACGTATAACGTATAACGTATAACGTATAACGTATAACGTATAACGTATAACGTATAACGTATAACGTATAACGTATAACGTATAACGTATAACGTATAACGTATAACGTATAACGTATAACGTATAACGTATAACGTATAACGTATAACGTATAACGTATAACGTATAACGTATAACGCACAACGTATAACGTATAACGTATAACGTATAACGCATAACGTATAACGCATAACGTACAACGTATAACGTATAGCGAATAACGTATCACGTATAACGTATAACGTATAACGTTTAACGTATAACGTATAACGTATAACGTATAACGTATAACGTATAACGTACAACGTATAACGTATAACGTATAACGAATAACGTATAACGTATAACGTATAACGTATAACGTACAACGTATAACGTATAACGTATAACGTATAACGTATAACGTGTAACGTATAACGTTTAACGTATAACGTATAACGTGTAACGTATAACGTACAAGGTATAACGTATAACGTATAACGTATAACGTATAACGTATAACGTACAAGGTATAACGTATAACGTATAACGTATAACGTATAACGTATAACGTATAACGTATAACGTATAACGCGTAACGTATAACGTGTAACGTATAACGTTTAACGTATAACGTATAACGTATAACGTATAACGTTTAACGTATAACGTATAACGTATAACGTATAACGTATAACGTATAACGTATAACGTATAACGCATAACGTATAACGTATAACGTATAACGCATAACGTATAACGTATAACGTATAACGTGTAACGTATAACGTATATCCTATAACGCATAACGTATAGCGTATAACGCATAACGTATAACGTATAACGTATAACGTATAACGTATAACGTATAACGTATAACGTATAACGTATAACATATAACGTATAACGTATAACGTATAACGAATACCGTAAAACGTAAAACGTATTACATATTACGCATAACGAGTAACGTATAACGTATAACGTATAACGTATAACGTATAACGTATAACATATAACGTATAACTTATAACGTATATCGTATAACGTATAACGTGTAACGTATAACGTATAACATATAACGTATTACGTATTACGTATAACCTATAACGTCTAACGTATAACGTATAACGTATAACGTATAACGTATAACGTATAACGTATAACGTTTAACGTATAACGTATAACGTATAACGTATAACGTATAACGTATAACGTATAACGTATAACGTACAACGTATATCGTATAACGTATAACGTATAACGTATAACGTATAACGTATAACGTATAACGTATAACGTATAACGTATAACGTATAACGTATAACGTATAACGTATAACGTATAACGTATAACGTATAACGTATAACGTATAACGTATAACGTATAACGTATAACGTATAACGTATAACGTATAACGTATAACGTATAACGTATAACGTATAACGTATAACGTATATCCTATAACGCATAACGTATATCGTGTAACGTATAACGTGTAACGTATAACGTATAACGAATAACGTATAACGTATAACGTATAACGTATAACGTACAACGCATAACGTATAACGCATAACGTATAACGCATAACGTATAACGCATAACGTATAACGTATAACGTATAACGTATAACGTATAACGCGTAACGTATAACGTGTAACGTATAACGTTTAACGTATAACGTATAACGTATAACGTATAACGTATAACGTATAACGTATAACGTATAACGTATAACGTATAACGTATAACGTATAACGTATAGCGTATAACGAATAACGTATAACGTATAACGTATAACGTATAACGTACAACGTATATCGTATAACGTATAACGTACAACGTATAACGTATAACGTATAACGTACAACGTATAACGTATAACGTATAACGTATAACGTATAACGTATAACGTATAACGTATAACGTATAACGTATAACGTATAACGTATAACGTATAACGTATAACGTATAACGTATAACGTATAACGTATAACGTATAACGTATAACGTATAACGTATAACGTATAACGTATAACGTATAACGTATAACGTATAACGTATAACGTATAACGTATAACGTATAACGTATAACGTATAACGTATAACGTATAACGTATAACGTATAACGTATAACGTATAACGTATAACGTATAACGTATAACGTATAACGTATAACGTATAACGTGTAACGTATATCCTATAACGCATAACGTATAGCGTATAACGTATAACGTATAACGTATAACGTATAACGTATAACGTATAACGTATAACGTATAACGTATAACGTATAACGTATAACGTATAACGTATAACGTATAACGTATAACGTATAACGTATAACGTATAACGTATAACGTATATCCTATAACGCATAACGTATAACGTATAACGTATATCGTATAACGTATAACGTTTAACGCATAACGTACAACGTATAACGTACAACGTATAACGTATAACGTATAACGTATAACGTATAACGTATAACGTATAACGTATAACGTATAACGTATAACGTATAACGTATAACGTATAACGTATAACGTATAACGTTTAACGTATAACGTATAACGTATAACGTATAACGTATAACGTATAACGTATAACGTATAACGTATAACGTATAACGTATAACGTATAACGTATATCGTATAACGTATAACGTATAACGTATAACGTATAACGTATAACGTATAACGTATAACGTATAACGTATAACGTATAACGTATAACGTATAACGTATAACGTATAACGTATAACGTATAACGTATAACGTATAACGTATAACGTATAACGTATAGCGTATAACGAATAACGTATAACGTATAACGTATAACGTATAACGTATAACGTATAACGTATAACGTATAACGTATAACGTATAACGTATAACGTATAACGTATAACGTATAACGTATAACGTATAACGTATAACGTATAACGTTTAACGTATAACGTATAACGTATAACGTATAACGTATAACGTATAACGTATAACGTATAACGTATAACGTATAACGTATAACGTATATCGTATAACGTATAACGTATAACGTATAACGTATAACATATAACGTATAACGTATAACGTATAACGAATACCGTAAAACGTAAAACGTATTACATATTACGCATAACGAGTAACGTATAACGTATAACTTATAACGTATATCGTATAACGTATAACGTGTAACGTATAACGTATAACATATAACGTATTACGTATTACGTATAACCTATAACGTCTAACGTATAACGTATAACGTATAACGTATAACGTATAACGTATAACGTATAACGTTTAACGTATAACGTATAACGTATAACGTATAACGTATAACGTATAACGTATAACGTATAACGTACAACGTATATCGTATAACGTATAACGTATAACGTATAACGTATAACGTATAACGTATAACGTATAACGTATAACGTATAACGTATAACGTATAACGTATAACGTATAACGTATAACGTATAACGTATAACGTATAACGTATAACGTATAACGTATAACGTATAACGTATAACGTATAACGTATAACGTATAACGTATATCCTATAACGCATAACGTATAACGTGTAACGTATAACGTGTAACGTATAACGTATAACGAATACCGTATAACGTATAACGTATAACGTATAACGTACAACGCATAACGTATAACGCATAACGTATAACGCATAACGTATAACGCATAACGTATAACGTATAACGTATAACGTATAACGTATAACGCGTAACGTATAACGTGTAACGTATAACGTTTAACGTATAACGTATAACGTATAACGTATAACGTATAACGTATAACGTATAACGTATAACGTATAGCGTATAACGTATAACGTATAACGTATAGCGTATAACGAATAACGTATAACGTATAACGTATAACGTATAACGTACAACGTATATCGTATAACGTATAACGTACAACGTATAACGTATAACGTATAACGTATAACGTATAACGTATAACGTATAACGTATAACGTATAACGTATAACGTATAACGTATAACGTATAACGTATAACGTATAACGTATAACGTATAACGTATAACGTATAACGTATAACGTATAACGTATAACGTATAACGTATAACGTATAACGTATAACGTATAACGTATAACGTATAACGTATAACGTATAACGTATAACGTATAACGTATAACGTATAACGTATAACGTATAACGTATAACGTATAACGTATAACGTATAACGTATAACGTATAACGTATAACGTATAACGTATAACGTATAACGTATATCCTATAACGCATAACGTATAACGTATAACGTATAACGTATAACGTATAACGTATAACGTATAACGTATAACGTATAACGTATAACGTATAACGTATAACGTATAACGTATAACGTATAACGTATAACGTATAACGTATAACGTATAACGTATATCCTATAACGCATAACGTATAACGTATAACGTATATCGTATAACGTATAACGTTTAACGCATAACGTACAACGTATAACGTACAACGTATAACGTATAACGTATAACGTATAACGTATAACGTATAACGTATAACGTATAACGTATAACGTATAACGTATAACGTATAACGTATAACGTATAACGTATAACGTATAACGTATAACGTATAACGTATAACGTATAACGTATAACGTATAACGAATAACGTATAACGTATAACGTATAACGTATATCCTATAACGCATAACGTATAACGTATAACGTATAACGTATAACGTATAACGCATAACGTATAACGTATAACGTATAACGTATAACGTATAACGTATAACGTATAACGTATAACGTATAACGTATAACGTATAACGTATAACGTATAACGTATAACGTATAACGTATAACGTATAACGTATAACGTATATCCTATAACTCATAACGTATAACGTATAACGTATATCGTATAACGTATAACGTTTAACGCATAACGTACAACGTATAACGTATAACGTATAACGTATAACGTATAACGTATAACATATAACGTATAACGTATAACGTATAACGTATAACGTATAACGTATAACGTATAACGTATAACGTATAACGTATAACGTTTAACGTATAACGTATAACGTATAACGTATAACGTATAACGTATAACGTACAACGTTTAACGTATAACGTATATCGTATAACGTATAACGTATAACGTATAACGTTTAACGTATAACGTATAACGTATAACGTATAACGTATAACGTATAACGTATAACGTATAACGTATAACGTATAACGTATAACGTATAACGTATAACGTATAACGTATAACGTATAACGTATAACGTATAACGTATAACGTATAACGTATAACGTATAACGTATAACGTATAACGTATAACGTATAACGTATAACGTATAACGTATATCCTATAACGCATAACGTATAACGTATAACGTATAACGTGTAACGTATAACGTATAACGAATAACGTATAACGTATAACGTATAACGTATAACGTACAACGCATAACGTATAACGTATAACGTATAACGCATAACGTATAACGCATAACGTATAACGTATAACGTATAACGTATAACGTATAATATAACGTGTAACGTATAACGTATATCCTATAACGCATAACGTATAGCGTATAACGCATAACGTATAACGTATAACGTATAACGTATAACGTATAACGTATAACGTATAACGTATAACGTATAACGTATAACGTATAACGTATGACGAATACCGTAAAACGTAAAACGTATTACATATTACGCATAACGAGTAACGTATAAAGTATAACGTATAACGTATAACGTATAACGTATAACGTATAACGAATAACGTACAACGTATAACGTATAACGAATAACGTATAACGTATAACGTATAACGTATGACGTATCACGTATAAGGTATGACCTATAACGCATAACGTATAGCGTATAACGCATAACGTATAACGTATAACGTATAACGTATAACGTATAACGTATAACGTATAACGTATAACGTATAACGTATAACGTATAACGTATAACGTATAACGTATAACGTATAACGTATAACGTATAACGTATAACGTATAACGTATAACGTATAACGTATAACGTATAACGTATAACGTATAACGTATAACGTATAACGTATAACGTATAACGTATAACGTATAACGTATAACGTATAACGTATAACGTATAACGTATAACGTATAACGTATAACGTATAACGTATAACGTATAACGTATGACGAATACCGTAAAACGTAAAGCGTATTACATATTACGCATAACGTATAACGCATAACGTATAACGTATAACGTATAACGTATAACGTATAATATAACGTGTAACGTATAACGTATATCCTATAACGCATAACGTATAGCGTATAACGCATAACGTATAACGTATAACGTATAACGTATAACGTATAACGTATAACGTATAACGTATAACGTATAACGTATAACGTATAACGTATAACGTATGACGAATACCGTAAAACGTAAAACGTATTACATATTACGCATAACGAGTAACGTATAAAGTATAACG
Organism: Ptiloglossa arizonensis; assembly: GCF_051014685.1. Classification (NCBI taxonomy): domain Eukaryota; kingdom Metazoa; phylum Arthropoda; class Insecta; order Hymenoptera; family Colletidae; genus Ptiloglossa; species Ptiloglossa arizonensis. The sequence continues at coordinate 87,349 of NW_027478682.1, read as the reverse complement.
TATAACGTATAACGTATAACGTATAACGTATAACGAATAACGTACAACGTATAACGTATAACGAATAACGTATAACGTATAACGTATAACGTATGACGTATCACGTATAACGTATAACGTATAACGTATAACGTATAACGTACAACGTTTAACGTATAACGTATATCGTATAACGTATAACGTATAACGTATAACGTTTAACGTATAACGTATAACGTATAACGTATAACGTATAACGTATAACGTGTAACGTATAACGTATAACGTATAACGTGTAACGCATAACGTATAACGCATAACGTATAACGTATAACGTGTAACGTATAACGTATAGCGTATAACGTATAACGTATAACATATTACATATAACGTATAACGTACAACGTATAACGTAGAACATATAACGTCTAACGTTTAACGTATAACGTATAACGTATAACGTATAACGTATAACGTATAACGTATAACGTATAACGTATAACGTATAACGTATAACGTATAACGTATAACGTGTAAGGTATAACGTATAACGTATAACGTATAGCGTATAACGTATAACGTATTACATATTACATATAAAGTATAACGTACAACGTATAACGTATAACGTATAACGTATAACGTATAACGTATAACGTATAACGTGTAACGTATAACGTATAACGTATAACGTATAACGAATAACGTATAACGTATAACGTATAACGTATAACGCACAACGTATAACGTATAACGTATAACGTATAACGCATAACGTATAACGCATAACGTACAACGTATAACGTATAGCGAATAACGTATCACGTATAACGTATAACGTATAACGTTTAACGTATAACGTATAACGTATAACGTATAACGTATAACGTATAACGTATAACGTACAACGTATAACGTATAACGTATAACGAATAACGTATAACGTATAACGTATAACGTATAACGTACAACGTATAACGTATAACGTATAACGTATAACGTATAACGTGTAACGTGTAACGTATAACGTTTAACGTATAACGTATAACGTATAACGTATAACGTACAAGGTATAACGTATAACGTATAACGTATAACGTATAACGTATAACGTACAAGGTATAACGTATAACGTATAACGTATAACGTATAACGTGTAACGTATAACGTATAACGTATAACGCATAACGTATAACGTATAACGTATAACGTATAACGTATAACGTATAACGTGTAACGTATAACGCATATCCTATAACGCATAACGTATAGCGTATAACGCATAACGTATAACGTATAACGTATAACGTATAACGTATAACGTATAACATATAACGTATAACGTATAACGTATAACGTATAACGTATAACGTATAACGTATAACGTATAACGTATAACGTTTAACGTATAACGTATAACGTATAACGTATAACGTATAACGTATAACGTATAACGTATAACGTATAGCGTATAACGAATAACGTATAACGTATAATGTATAACGTATAACGTACAACGGTATAACGTATAACGCATAACGTATAACGCATAACGTACAACGTATAACGTATAGCGTATAACGTATAACGTATAACGTAAACGTATAACGTATAACATTTAACGTATAACGTTTAACGTATAACGTATAACGTATAACGTATAACGTATAACGTATAACGTATAACGTATAACGTATAACGTATAACGTATAACGTATAACGTATAACGTATAACGTATAACGTATAACGTATAACGTATAACGTATAACATTTAACGTATAACGTTTAACGTATAACGTATAACGTATAACGTATAACGTATAACGTATAACGTATAACGTATAACGTATAACGTATAACGTATAACGTATAACGTATATCCTATAACGCATAACGTATAACGTATAACGTATATCGTATAACGTATAACGTATGACGAATACCGTAAAACGTAATACGTATTACATATTACGCATAACGAGTAACGTATAACGCATTACGTATAGCGTATAACGCATAATGTATAACGTATAACGTATAACGTATAACGTATAACGTATAACGTATAACGTATAACGTATAACGTATAACGAATAACGTATAATGTATAACGTATAACGTATAACGTATAACGTATAACGTGTAACGTATAACGTATAACGAATAACGTATAACGTATAACGTATAACGTATAACGTACAACGCATAACGTATAACGTATAACGTATAACGCATAACGTATAACGCATAACGTATAACGTATAACGTATAACGTATAACGTATAACGTATAACGTGTAACGTATAACGCATATCCTATAACGCATAACGTATAGCGTATAACGCATAACGTATAACGTATAACGTATAACGTATAACGTATAACGTATAACATATAACGTATAACGTATAACGTATAACGTATAACGTATGACGAATACCGTAAAACGTAAAACGTAATACATATTACGCATAACGAGTAACGTATAACGCATTACGTATAGCGTATAACGCATAATGTATAACGTATACCGTATAACGTATAACGTATAACTTATTACGTATAACGTATAACATATAACGTATGACGTATAACGTATAACGTACAACGTATAACGTATAACGTATAACGAATAACGTATAACGTATAACGTATAACGTATGACGTTTCACGTATAAGGTATGACCTATAACGCATAACGTATAGCGTATAACGTATAACGTACAACGTATCAGGTATAACGTATATCCTATATCGCATAACGTATATCCTATAACGCATAACGTATAGCGTATAACGCATAACGTATACCGTATAACGTATAACGTCAAACGTATAACGTATAACGTATAACGTATAATGTATAACGCATAACGTATAACGTATAACGTATAACTTATAACGTATATCGTATAACGTATAACGTGTAACGTATAACGTATAACGTTTAACGTATAACGTATAACGTATAACGTATAACGTATAACGTATAACGTATAACGAATAACGTATAACGTATAACGTATAACGTATAACGTACAAGGTTTAACGTATAACGTGTAACGTATAACGTAAAACGTATAACGTATAACGTATAACGTATAACGTATAACGTATAACGTATAACGTATAACGTATAACGTATAACGTATAACGTATAACGTATAACGTATAACGTATAAAGTATAACGTATAACGTATAACGTATAACGTATAACGTATAACGTATAACGTATAACGTATAACGTATAACGTATAACGTTTAACGTATAACGTATAACGTATAACGTATAACGTATAACGTATAACGTATAACGAATAACGTATAACGTATAACGTATAACGTATAGCGTATAACGAATAACGTATAACGTATAATGTATAACGTATAACGTACAACGTATAACGTATAACGTATAACGTATAACGCATAACGTATAACGCATAACGTACAACGTATAACGTATAAGGTATAACGTATAACGTATAACGTATAACGTATAACGTATAACGTATAACGTATAACGTATAACGCATAACGTAAAACGTATAACGTATAACGTATAACGTATAACGTATAACGTATAACGTATAACGTATAACGTATAACGTATAACGTATAACGTATAACGTATAACGTATAACGTATAACGTATAACGTATAACGTATAACGTATAACGTATAACGTATAACGTATAACGTATAACGTATAACGTATAACGTATAACGTATAACGTATAACGTATAACGTTTAACGTATAACGTATAACGTATAACGTATAACGTATAACGTATAACGTATAACGAATAACGTATAACGTATAACGTATAACGTATAGCGTATAACGAATAACGTTTAACGTATAACGAATAACGTTTAACGTATAACGTATAACGTATAACGTATAACGTATAACGTATAACGTATAACGAATAACGTATAACGTATAACGTATAACGTATAACGTACAAGGTTTAACGTATAACGTGTAACGTATAACGTAAAACGTATAACGTATAACGTATATCGTATAACGTATAACGTATGACGAATACCGTAAAACGTAATACGTATTACATATTACGCATAACGAGTAACGTATAACGCATTACGTATAGCGTATAACGCATAATGTATAACGTATAACGTATACCGTATAACGTATAACGTATAACGTATAACGTATAACGTATAACGTATAACGAATAACGTATAATGTATAACGTATAACGTATAACGTATAACGTATAACGTGTAACGTATAACGTATAACGAATAACGTATAACGTATAACGTATAACGTATAACGTACAACGCATAACGTATAACGTATAACGTATAACGCATAACGTATAACGCATAACGTATAACGTATAACGTATAACGTATAACGTATAACGTATAACGTGTAACGTATAACGCATATCCTATAACGCATAACGTATAGCGTATAACGCATAACGTATAACGTATAACGTATAACGTATAACGTATAACGTATAACATATAACGTATAACGTATAACGTATAACGTATAACGTATGACGAATACCGTAAAACGTAAAACGTAATACATATTACGCATAACGAGTAACGTATAACGCATTACGTATAGCGTATAACGCATAATGTATAACGTATAACGTATAACGTATAACGTATAACTTATTACGTATAACGTATAACATATAACGTATGACGTATAACGTATAACGTACAACGTATAACGTATAACGTATAACGAATAACGTATAACGTATAACGTATAACGTATGACGTTTCACGTATAAGGTATGACCTATAACGCATAACGTATAGCGTATAACGTATAACGTACAACGTATCAGGTATAACGTATATCCTATATCGCATAACGTATATCCTATAACGCATAACGTATAGCGTATAACGCATAACGTATACCGTATAACGTATAACGTCAAACGTATAACGTATAACGTATAACGTATAATGTATAACGCATAACGTATAACGTATAACGTATAACTTATAACGTATATCGTATAACGTATAACGTGTAACGTATAACGTATAACGTTTAACGTATAACGTATAACGTATAACGTATAACGTATAACGTATAACGTATAACGAATAACGTATAACGTATAACGTATAACGTATAACGTACAAGGTTTAACGTATAACGTGTAACGTATAACGTAAAACGTATAACGTATAACGTATAACGTAAAACGTATAACGTATAACGTATAACGTATAACGTATAACGTATAACGTATAACGTATAACGTATAACGTATAACGTATAACGTATAACGTATAACGTATAACGTATAACGTATAACGTATAACGTATAACGTATAACGTATAACGTATAACGTATAACGTATAACGTTTAACGTATAACGTATAACGTATAACGTATAACGTATAACGTATAACGTATAACGAATAACGTATAACGTATAACGTATAACGTATAGCGTATAACGAATAACGTATAACGTATAATGTATAACGTATAACGTACAACGTATAACGTATAACGTATAACGTATAACGCATAACGTATAACGCATAACGTACAACGTATAACGTATAACGTATAACGTATAACGTATAACGTATAACGTATAACGTATAACGTATAACGTATAACGTATAACGTATAACGTATAACTTATAACGTATATCGTGTAACGTATAACGTGTAACGTATAACGTATAACGTATAACGTATTACGTATTACGTATAACCTATAACGTCTAACGTATAACGTATAACGTGTAACGTATAACGTATAACGTATAACGTGTAACGCATAACGTATAACGCATAACGTATAACGTATAACGTGTAACGTATAACGTATAGCGTATAACGTATAACGTATAACATATTACATATAACGTATAACGTACAACGTATAACGTAGAACATATAACGTCTAACGTTTAACGTATAACGTATAACGTATAACGTATAACGTATAACGTATAACGTATAACGTATAACGTATAACGTATAACGTATAACGTATAACGTGTAAGGTATAACGTATAACGTATAACGTATAGCGTATAACGTATAACGTATTACATATTACATATAAAGTATAACGTACAACGTATAACGTATAACGTATAACGTATAACGTATAACGTATAACGTATAACGTGTAACGTATAACGTATAACGTATAACGTATAACGAATAACGTATAACGTATAACGTATAACGTATAACGCACAACGTATAACGTATAACGTATAACGTATAACGCATAACGTATAACGCATAACGTACAACGTATAACGTATAGCGAATAACGTATCACGTATAACGTATAACGTATAACGTTTAACGTATAACGTATAACGTATAACGTATAACGTATAACGTATAACGTATAACGTACAACGTATAACGTATAACGTATAACGAATAACGTATAACGTATAACGTATAACGTATAACGTACAACGTATAACGTATAACGTATAACGTATAACGTATAACGTGTAACGTGTAACGTATAACGTTTAACGTATAACGTATAACGTATAACGTATAACGTACAAGGTATAACGTATAACGTATAACGTATAACGTATAACGTATAACGTACAAGGTATAACGTATAACGTATAACGTATAACGTATAACGTGTAACGTATAACGTATAACGTATAACGCATAACGTATAACGTATAACGTATAACGTATAACGTATAACGTATAACGTGTAACGTATAACGCATATCCTATAACGCATAACGTATAGCGTATAACGCATAACGTATAACGTATAACGTATAACGTATAACGTATAACGTATAACATATAACGTATAACGTATAACGTATAACGTATAACGTATAACGTATAACGTATAACGTATAACGTATAACGTTTAACGTATAACGTATAACGTATAACGTATAACGTATAACGTATAACGTATAACGTATAACGTATAGCGTATAACGAATAACGTATAACGTATAATGTATAACGTATAACGTACAACGGTATAACGTATAACGCATAACGTATAACGCATAACGTACAACGTATAACGTATAGCGTATAACGTATAACGTATAACGTAAACGTATAACGTATAACATTTAACGTATAACGTTTAACGTATAACGTATAACGTATAACGTATAACGTATAACGTATAACGTATAACGTATAACGTATAACGTATAACGTATAACGTATAACGTATAACGTATAACGTATAACGTATAACGTATAACGTATAACGTATAACATTTAACGTATAACGTTTAACGTATAACGTATAACGTATAACGTATAACGTATAACGTATAACGTATAACGTATAACGTATAACGTATAACGTATAACGTATAACGTATAACGTATATCCTATAACGCATAACGTATAACGTATAACGTATATCGTATAACGTATAACGTATGACGAATACCGTAAAACGTAATACGTATTACATATTACGCATAACGAGTAACGTATAACGCATTACGTATAGCGTATAACGCATAATGTATAACGTATAACGTATAACGTATAACGTATAACGTATAACGTATAACGTATAACGTATAACGTATAACGAATAACGTATAATGTATAACGTATAACGTATAACGTATAACGTATAACGTGTAACGTATAACGTATAACGAATAACGTATAACGTATAACGTATAACGTATAACGTACAACGCATAACGTATAACGTATAACGTATAACGCATAACGTATAACGCATAACGTATAACGTATAACGTATAACGTATAACGTATAACGTATAACGTGTAACGTATAACGCATATCCTATAACGCATAACGTATAGCGTATAACGCATAACGTATAACGTATAACGTATAACGTATAACGTATAACGTATAACATATAACGTATTACGTATAACGTATAACGTATAACGTATGACGAATACCGTAAAACGTAAAACGTAATACATATTACGCATAACGAGTAACGTATAACGCATTACGTATAGCGTATAACGCATAATGTATAACGTATAACGTATAACGTATAACGTATAACTTATTACGTATAACGTATAACATATAACGTATGACGTATAACGTATAACGTACAACGTATAACGTATAACGTATAACGAATAACGTATAACGTATAACGTATAACGTATGACGTTTCACGTATAAGGTATGACCTATAACGCATAACGTATAGCGTATAACGTATAACGTACAACGTATCAGGTATAACGTATATCCTATATCGCATAACGTATATCCTATAACGCATAACGTATAGCGTATAACGCATAACGTATATCGTATAACGTATAACGTCAAACGTATAACGTATAACGTATAACGTACAATGTATAACGCATAACGTATAACGTATAACGTATAACTTATAACGTATATCGTATAACGTATAACGTGTAACGTATAACGTATAACGTTTAACGTATAACGTATAACGTATAACGTATAACGTATAACGTATAACGTATAACGAATAACGTATAACGTATAACGTATAACGTATAACGTACAAGGTTTAACGTATAACGTGTAACGTATAACGTAAAACGTATAACGTATAACGTATAACGTATAACGTATAACGTATAACGTATAACGTATAACGTATAACGTATAACGTATAACGTATAACGTATAACGTATAACGTATAACGTATAACGTATAACGTATAACGTATAACGTATAACGTATAACGTATAACGTATAACGTATAACGTATAACGTTTAACGTATAACGTATAACGAATAACGTATAACGTATAACGTATAACGTATAACGAATAACGTATAACGTATAACGTATAACGTATAGCGTATAACGAATAACGTATAACGTATAATGTATAACGTATAACGTACAACGTATAACGTATAACGTATAACGTATAACGCATAACGTATAACGCATAACGTACAACGTATAACGTATAAGGTATAACGTATAACGTATAACGTATAACGTATAACGTATAACGTATAACGTATAACGTATAACGCATAACGTAAAACGTATAACGTATAACGTATAACGTATAACGTATAACGTATAACGTATAACGTATAACGTATAACGTATAACGTATAACGTATAACGTATAACGTATAACGTATAACGTATAACGTATAACGTATAACGTATAACGTATAACGTATAACGTATAACGTATAACGTATAACGTATAACGTATAACGTATAACGTATAACGTATAACGTTTAACGTATAACGTATAACGTATAACGTATAACGTATAACGTATAACGTATAACGTATAACGAATAACGTATAACGTATAACGTATAACGTATAGCGTATAACGAATAACGTTTAACGTATAACGAATAACGTTTAACGTATAACGTATAACGTATAACGTATAACGTATAACGTATAACGTATAACGAATAACGTATAACGTATAACGTATAACGTATAACGTACAAGGTTTAACGTATAACGTGTAACGTATAACGTAAAACGTATAACGTATAACGTATATCGTATAACGTATAACGTATGACGAATACCGTAAAACGTAATACGTATTACATATTACGCATAACGAGTAACGTATAACGCATTACGTATAGCGTATAACGCATAATGTATAACGTATAACGTATACCGTATAACGTATAACGTATAACGTATAACGTATAACGTATAACGTATAACGAATAACGTATAATGTATAACGTATAACGTATAACGTATAACGTATAACGTGTAACGTATAACGTATAACGAATAACGTATAACGTATAACGTATAACGTATAACGTACAACGCATAACGTATAACGTATAACGTATAACGCATAACGTATAACGCATAACGTATAACGTATAACGTATAACGTATAACGTATAACGTATAACGTGTAACGTATAACGCATATCCTATAACGCATAACGTATAGCGTATAACGCATAACGTATAACGTATAACGTATAACGTATAACGTATAACGTATAACATATAACGTATAACGTATAACGTATAACGTATAACGTATGACGAATACCGTAAAACGTAAAACGTAATACATATTACGCATAACGAGTAACGTATAACGCATTACGTATAGCGTATAACGCATAATGTATAACGTATAACGTATAACGTATAACGTATAACTTATTACGTATAACGTATAACATATAACGTATGACGTATAACGTATAACGTACAACGTATAACGTATAACGTATAACGAATAACGTATAACGTATAACGTATAACGTATGACGTTTCACGTATAAGGTATGACCTATAACGCATAACGTATAGCGTATAACGTATAACGTACAACGTATCAGGTATAACGTATATCCTATATCGCATAACGTATATCCTATAACGCATAACGTATAGCGTATAACGCATAACGTATACCGTATAACGTATAACGTCAAACGTATAACGTATAACGTATAACGTATAATGTATAACGCATAACGTATAACGTATAACGTATAACTTATAACGTATATCGTATAACGTATAACGTGTAACGTATAACGTATAACGTTTAACGTATAACGTATAACGTATAACGTATAACGTATAACGTATAACGTATAACGAATAACGTATAACGTATAACGTATAACGTATAACGTACAAGGTTTAACGTATAACGTGTAACGTATAACGTAAAACGTATAACGTATAACGTATAACGTATAACGTATAACGTATAACGTATAACGTATAACGTATAACGTATAACGTATAACGTATAACGTATAACGTATAACGTATAACGTATAACGTATAACGTATAACGTATAACGTATAACGTATAACGTATAACGTATAACGTATAACGTATAACGTATAACGTATAACGTTTAACGTATAACGTATAACGTATAACGTATAACGTATAACGTATAACGTATAACGAATAACGTATAACGTATAACGTATAACGTATAGCGTATAACGAATAACGTATAACGTATAATGTATAACGTATAACGTACAACGTATAACGTATAACGTATAACGTATAACGCATAACGTATAACGCATAACGTACAACGTATAACGTATAAGGTATAACGTATAACGTATAACGTATAACGTATAACGTATAACGTATAACGTATAACGTATAACGCATAACGTAAAACGTATAACGTATAACGTATAACGTATAACGTATAACGTATAACGTATAACGTATAACGTATAACGTATAACGTATAACGTATAACGTATAACGTATAACGTATAACGTATAACGTATAACGTATAACGTATAACGTATAACGTATAACGTATAACGTATAACGTATAACGTATAACGTATAACGTATAACGTATAACGTATAACGTTTAACGTATAACGTATAACGTATAACGTATAACGTATAACGTATAACGTATAACGTATAACGAATAACGTATAACGTATAACGTATAACGTATAGCGTATAACGAATAACGTTTAACGTATAACGAATAACGTTTAACGTATAACGTATAACGTATAACGTATAACGTATAACGTATAACGTATAACGAATAACGTATAACGTATAACGTATAACGTATAACGTACAAGGTTTAACGTATAACGTGTAACGTATAACGTAAAACGTATAACGTATAACGTATATCGTATAACGTATAACGTATGACGAATACCGTAAAACGTAATACGTATTACATATTACGCATAACGAGTAACGTATAACGCATTACGTATAGCGTATAACGCATAATGTATAACGTATAACGTATACCGTATAACGTATAACGTATAACGTATAACGTATAACGTATAACGTATAACGAATAACGTATAATGTATAACGTATAACGTATAACGTATAACGTATAACGTGTAACGTATAACGTATAACGAATAACGTATAACGTATAACGTATAACGTATAACGTACAACGCATAACGTATAACGTATAACGTATAACGCATAACGTATAACGCATAACGTATAACGTATAACGTATAACGTATAACGTATAACGTATAACGTGTAACGTATAACGCATATCCTATAACGCATAACGTATAGCGTATAACGCATAACGTATAACGTATAACGTATAACGTATAACGTATAACGTATAACATATAACGTATAACGTATAACGTATAACGTATAACGTATGACGAATACCGTAAAACGTAAAACGTAATACATATTACGCATAACGAGTAACGTATAACGCATTACGTATAGCGTATAACGCATAATGTATAACGTATAACGTATAACGTATAACGTATAACTTATTACGTATAACGTATAACATATAACGTATGACGTATAACGTATAACGTACAACGTATAACGTATAACGTATAACGAATAACGTATAACGTATAACGTATAACGTATGACGTTTCACGTATAAGGTATGACCTATAACGCATAACGTATAGCGTATAACGTATAACGTACAACGTATCAGGTATAACGTATATCCTATATCGCATAACGTATATCCTATAACGCATAACGTATAGCGTATAACGCATAACGTATACCGTATAACGTATAACGTCAAACGTATAACGTATAACGTATAACGTATAATGTATAACGCATAACGTATAACGTATAACGTATAACTTATAACGTATATCGTATAACGTATAACGTGTAACGTATAACGTATAACGTTTAACGTATAACGTATAACGTATAACGTATAACGTATAACGTATAACGTATAACGAATAACGTATAACGTATAACGTATAACGTATAACGTACAAGGTTTAACGTATAACGTGTAACGTATAACGTAAAACGTATAACGTATAACGTATAACGTAAAACGTATAACGTATAACGTATAACGTATAACGTATAACGTATAACGTATAACGTATAACGTATAACGTATAACATATAACGTATAACGTATAACGTATAACGTATAACGTATAACGTATAACGTATAACGTATAACGAATAACGTACAACGCATAACGTACAACGTATAACGTATAACGTATAACGTATAACGCATAACGTATAACGCATAACGTACAACGTATAACGTATAGCGTATAACGTATAACGTATAACGTATAACGTATAACGTATAACGTATAACGTATAACGTATAACGTATAACGTATAACGTATAACGTATAACGTATAACGTATAACGTATAACGTATAACGTATAACGTATAACGTATAACGTATAACGTATAACGTATAACGTATAACGTATAACGTATAACGTATAACGTATAACGTATAACGTATAACGTATAACGTGTAACGTATAACGTAGGACGAATAACGTATAACGTATAACGTATAACGAATAACGTACAACGCATAACGTACAACGTATAACGTATAACGTATAACGTATAACGCATAACGTATAACGCATAACGTACAACGTATAACGTATAGCGTATAACGTATAACGTATAACGTATAACGTATAACGTATAACGTATAACGTTTAACGTATAAAGTATAACGTACAACGTATAGCGTACAGCGCATAACGTATAACGTATAACGTATAACGTATAGCGTACAACGTATAACGTATAAAATGTAACGTCTAACGTTTAACGTATAACGTACAACGTATAACGTATAACGTATAACGAATAACGTATAACGTATAACGTATAACGTATAACGTACAACGTATAACGTATAACGTATAACGTATAACGTATAACGTGTAACGTATAACGTTTAACGTATAACGTATAACGTATAACGTATAACGTACAAGGTATAACGTATAACGTATAACGTATAACGTATAACGTATAACGTACAAGGTATAACGTATAACGTATAACGTATAACGTATAACGTGTAACGTATAACGTATAACGTATAACGTATAACGTATAACGTATAACGTACAACGTATAACGTATAACGTATATCGTATAACGTATAACGTATAACGTACAACGTATAACGTATAACGTATAACGTATAACGTATAACGTATAACGTATAACGTATAACGTATAACGAATAACGTATAACGTATAACGTATAACGTATAACGTATAACGTATAACGTGTAACGTATAACGTATAACGGATAACGTATAACGTATAACGTATAACGTATAACGTACAACGCATAACGTATAACGTATAACGTATAACGCATAACGTATAACGCATAACGTATAACGTATAACGTATAACGTATAACGTATAACGTATAACGTGTAACGTATAACGTATATCCTATAACGCATAACGTATAGCGTATAACGCATAACGTATAACGTATAACGTATAACGTATAACGTATAACGTATAACGTATAACGTATAACGTATAACGTATAACGTATAACGTATGACGAATACCGTAAAACGTAAAACGTATTACATATTACGCATAACGAGTAACGTATAACGCATTACGTATAGCGTATAACGCATAATGTATAACGTATAACGTATAACGTATAACGTATAACTTATAACGTATAACGTATAACATATAACGTATAACGTATAACGTATAACGTATAACGTATAACGTATAACGTATAACGTATGACGTATAACGTATAACGTACAACGTATAACGTATAACGTATAACGAATAACGTATAACGTATAACGTATAACGTATGACGTATCACGTTTAAGGTATGACCTATAACGCATAACGTATAGCGTATAACGCATAACGTATATCCTATAACGCATAACGTATAGCGTATAACGCGTAACGTATATCCTATAACGCATAACGTATAGCGTATAACGCATAACGTATAACGTATAACGTATAACGTATAACGTATAACGTATAACGTATAACGTATAACGTGTAACGTATAACGTATAACGTATAACGTATAACGAATACCGTAAAACGTAAAACGTATTACATATTACGGATAACGAGTAACGTATAACGTATTACGTATAACATATAACGTATAACGTATAACGTATAACATATAACGTACAACGTATAACGTATAACGTATAACGTATAACGTATAACGTATAACGTATAACGTATAACGTACAGCGTATCACGTATAACGTATATCCTATAACGCATAACGTATAACGTATAACGTATAACGTATAACGCATAACGTATAACGTATAACGTATAACGCATAACGTATAACGTATAACGTATAACGTGTAACGTATAACGTATATCCTATAACGCATAACGTATAGCGTATAACGCATAACGTATAACGTATAACGTATAACGTATAACGTATAACGTATAACGTATAACGTATAACATATAAGGTATAACGTATAACGTATAACGAATACCGTAAAACGTAAAACGTATTACATATTACGCATAACGAGTAACGTATAACGTATAACGTATAACGTATAACGTATAACGTATAACGTATAACGTATAACATATAACGTATAACTTATAACGTATATCGTATAACGTATAACGTGTAACGTATAACGTATAACGTATAACGTATTACGTATTACGTATAACCTATAACGTCTAACGTATAACGTATAACGTATAACGTATAACGTATAACGTATAACGTATAACGTATAACGTATAACGTATAACGTATAACGTATAACGTATAACGTATAACGTATAACGTATAACGTATAACGTATAACGTATAACGTATAACGTATAACGTTTAACGTATAACGTATAACGTATAACGTATAACGTATAACGTATAACGTATAACGTATAACGTATAGCGTATAACGAATAACGTATAACGTATAATGTAGAACGTATAACGTACAACGGTATAACGTATAACGCATAACGTATAACGCATAACGTACAACGTATAACGTATAGCGTATAACGTATAACGTATAACGTAAACGTATAACGTATAACATTTAACGTATAACGTTTAACGTATAACGTATAACGTATAACGTATAACGTATAACGTATAACGTATAACGTATAACGTATAACGTATAACGTATAACGTATAACGTACAACGTATAACGTATAACGTATAACGAATAACGTATAACGTATAACGTATAACGTATGACGTATCACGTATAAGGTATGACCTATAACGTATAACGTATAGCGTATAACGCATAACGTATAACGTATAACGTATAACGTATAACGTATAACGTATAACGTATAACGTATAACGTATATCGTATAACGTATAACGTATAACGTATAACGTATAACGTATAACGTATAACGTATAACGTATAACGTATAACGTATAACGTATAACGTATAACGTACAACGTATAACGTATAACGTATAACGTATAACGCATAACGTATAACGTATAACGTATAACGTATAACGTATAACGTATAACGTATAACGTATAACGTATAACGTATAACGTATAACGTATAACGTATAACTTATAACGTATAACGTATAACGTATAACGTATAACGTATAACGTATAACGTATAACGTATAACGTATATCCTATAACGCATAACGTATAACGTATAACGTATATCGTATAACGTATAACGTATGACGAATACCGTAAAACGTAATACGTATTACATATTACGCATAACGAGTAACGTATAACGCATTACGTATAGCGTATAACGCATAATGTATAACGTATAACGTATAACGTATAACGTATAACTTATAACGTATAACGTATAACATATAACGTATAACGTATAACGTATAACGTATAACGTATAACGTATAACGTATAACGCATAACGTATAACGCATAACGTACAACGTATAACGTATAGCGTATAACGTATAACGTATAACGTATAACGTATAACGTATAACGTATAACGTATGACGTACAACGTATCACGTATAACGTATATCCTATAACGCATAACGTATAACGTATAACGTATAACGTATAGCGTACAACGCATAACGTATAACGTATAACGTATAACGTATAGCGTACAACGTATAACGTATAAAATGTAACGTCTAACGTTTAACGTATAACGTACAACGTATAACGTATAACGTATGACGAATAACGTATAGCGTATAACGTATAACGTATAACGTATATCGTATAACGTATAACGTATAACGTATAGCGTTTAACGTATAACGTATAACGTATAACGTATAACGTATAACGTATAACGTATAACGTATAACGTATAACGTATAACGTATAACGTACAACGTATCAGGTATAACGTATATCCTATATCGCATAACGTATATCCTATAACGCATAACGTATCGCGTATAACGCATAACGTATACCGTATAACGTATAACGTCAAACGTATAACGTATAACGTATAACGTATAATGTATAACGCATAACGTATAACGTATAACGTATAACTTATAACGTATATCGTATAACGTATAACGTGTAACGTATAACGTATAACGTTTAACGTATAACGTATAACGTATAACGTATAACGTATAACGTATAACGTATAACGAATAACGTATAACGTATAACGTATAACGTATAACGTACAAGGTTTAACGTATAACGTGTAACGTATAACGTAAAACGTATAACGTATAACGTATAACGTATAACGTATAACGTATAACGTATAACGTATAACGTATAACGTATAACGTATAACGTATAACGTATAACGTATAACGTATAACGTATAACGTATAACGTATAACGTATAACGTATAACGTATAACGTATAACGTATAGCGTATAACGTTTAACGTATAACGTATAACGTATAACGTATAACGTATAACGTATAACGTATAACGAATAACGTATAACGTATAACGTATAACGTATAGCGTATAACGAATAACGTATAACGTATAATGTATAACGTATAACGTACAACGTATAACGTATAACGTATAACGTATAACGCATAACGTATAACGCATAACGTACAACGTATAACGTATAACGTATAACGTATAACGTATAACGTATAACGTATAACGTATAACGTATAACGTATAACGTATAACGTATAACGTATAACTTATAACGTATATCGTATATCGTATAACGTATAACGTGTAACGTATAACGTATAACGTATAACGTATTACGTATTACGTATAACCTATAACGTCTAACGTATAACGTATAACGTATAACGTATAACGTATAACGTATAACGTATAACGTATAACGTATAACGTATAACATATAACGTATAACGTATAACGTATAACGTATAACGTATAACGTATAACGTATAACGTATAACGTATAACGTATAACGTATAACGTTTAACGTATAACGTATAACGTATAACGTATAACGTATAACGTATAACGTATAACGTATAACGTATAGCGTATAGCGTATAACGAATAACGTATAACGTATAATGTATAACGTATAACGTACAACGTATAACGTATAACGTATAACGTATAACGCATAACGTATAACGCATAACGTACAACGTATAACGTATAGCGTATAACGTATAACGTATAACGTATAACGTATAACGTATAACATTTAACGTATAACGTATAACGTATAACGTATAACGTATAACGTATAACGTATAACGTATAACGTACAACGTATCACGTATAACGTATATCCTATATCGCATAACGTATATCCTATAACGCATAACGTATAGCGTATAACGCATAACGTATACCGTATAACGTATAACGTCAAACGTATAACGTATAACGTATAACGTATAATGTATAACGCATAACGTATAACGTATAACGTATAACTTATAACGTATATCGTATAACGTATAACGTGTAACGTATAACGTATAACGTATAACGTATTACGTATTACGTATAACCTATAACGTCTAACGTATAACGTATAACGTATAACGTATAACGTATAACGTATAACGTATAACGTATAACGTATAACGTATAACGTATAACGTATAACGTATAACGTATAACGTATAACGTATAACGTATAACGTATAACGTATAACGTATAACGTATAACGTATAACGTATAACGTATAACGTATAACGTATAACGTATAACGTATAACGTATAACGTATAACGTATAACGTATATCCTATAACGTATAACGTATAACGTATAACGTATAACGTATAACGTATAACGTATAACGTATAACGTATAACGTATAACGTATAACGTATAACGTATATCCTATAACGCATAACGTATAGCGTATAACGCATAACGTATAACGTATAACGTATAACGTATAACGTATAACGTATAACGTATAACGTATAACGTATAACGTATAACGTATAACGTATAACGTATAACGTATAACGTATAACGTATAACGTGTAACGAATACCGTAAAACGTAAAACGTATTACATATTACGCATAACGAGTAACGTATAACGTATAACGTATAACGTATAACGTATAACGTATAACGTATAACGAATGACGTATAACGTATAACGTATAACGTATAACGTATAATGTATAACGTATAACGTGTAACGTATAACGTAAGACGTCTAACGTATAACGTATAACGTATAACGTATAACGTATAACGTATAACGTATAACGTATAACGTATAACGTATAACGTATAACGTATAACGTATAACGTATAACGTATAACGTATAACGTATAACGTATAACGTATAACGTATAACGTATAACGTATAACGTATAACGTATAACGTATAACGTATAACGTATAACGTATAACGTATAACGTATAACGTATAACGTATAACGTATAACGTATAACGTATAACGTATAACGTATAACGTATAACGTATAACGTATAACGTATATCCTATAACGCATAACGTATAACGTATAACGTATATCGTATAACGTATAACGTTTAACGCATAACGTATAATGTATAACGTATAACGTATAACGTATAACGTATAACGTGTAACGTATAACGTATAACGAATAACGTATAACGTATAACGTATAACGTATAACGTACAAACGCATAACGTATAACGTATAACGTATAACGCATAACGTAGAACGCATAACGTATAACGTATAACGTATAACGTATAACGTATATCGTATAACGTATAACGTATAACGTATAGCGTTTAACGTATAACGTATAACGTATAACGTATAACGTATAACGTATAACGTATAACGTATAACGTATAACGTATAACGTATAACGTATAACGTATAACGTATAACGTATAACGTATAACGTATAACGTATAACGTATAACGTATAACGTATAACGTATAACGTATAACGTTTAACGTATAACGTATAACGTATAACGTATAACGTATAACGTATAACGTATAACGTACAGCGTATCACGTATAACGTATATCCTATAACGCATAACGTATAACGTATAACGTATAACGTATAGTGTACAACGTATAACGTATAAAATGTAACGTCTAACGTTTAACGTATAACGTACAACGTATAACGTATAACGCATAACGTATAACGTACAACGTATAACGTATAACGTATAACGTACAACGTATAACGTATAACGCATAACGTATAACTTACAACGTATAACGTATAACGTATAACGTACAACGTATAACGTATAACGTATAACGTATAACGCATAACGTATAACGCATAACGTACAACGTATAACGTATAGCGTATAACGTATAACATATAACGTATAACGTATAACGTATAACGTATAACGTATAACGTACAACGTATAACGTATAACGTACAACGTACAACGTATAACGTATAACGTATAACGTATAACGCATAACGTATAACGCATAACGTACAACGTATAACGTATAACGTATAACGTATAACGAATAACGTATAACGTATAACGTATAACGTATAACGTACAAGGTATAACGTATAACGTATAACGTATAACGTATAACGTGTAACGTATAACGTATAACGTATAACGCATAACGTATAACGTATAACGTACAACGTATAACGTATAACGTATATCGTATAACGTATAACGTATAACGTACAACGTATAACGTATAACGTATAACGTACAACGTATAACGTATAACGTATAACGTATAACGTATAACGTATAACGCATAACGTACAACGTATAACGTATAGCGTATAACGTATAACATATAACGTACAACGTATAACGTATAACGTATAACGTACAACGTATAACGTATAACGTATAACGTATAACGCATAACGTATAACGCATAACGTACAACGTATAACGTATAGCGTATAACGTATAACGTATAACGTATAACGTATAACGTATAACGTATAACGTATAACGTACAACGTATAACGTATAACGTATAACGTACAACGTATAACGTATAACGTATAACGTATAACGCATAACGTATAATGCATAACGTACAACGTATAACGTATAACGTATAACGTATAACGAATAACGTATAACGTATAACGTATAACGTATAACGTACAAGGTATAACGTATAACGTATAACGTATAACGTATAACGTGTAACGTATAACGTATAACGTATAACGCATAACGTATAACGTATAACGTACAACGTATAACGTATAACGTATATCGTATAACGTATAACGTATAACGTACAACGTATAACGTATAACGTATAACGTATAACGTATAACGTATAACGTATAACGTATAACGTATACCGTATAACGTATAACGAATAACGTATAACGTATAACGTATAACGTATAACGTATAACGTATAACGTGTAACGTATAACGTATAACGAATAACGTATAACGTATAACGTATAACGTATAACGTACAACGCATAACGTATAACGTATAACGTATAACGCATAACGTATAACGCATAACGTATAACGTATAACGTATAACGTATAACGTATAACGTATAACGTGTAACGTATAACGTATATCCAATAACGCATAACGTATAGCGTATAACGCATAACGTATAACGTATAACGTATAACGTATAACGTATAACGTATAACGTATAACGTATAACGTATAACGTATAACGTATAACGTATAACGTATAACGTATGACGAATACCGTAAAACGTAAAACGTATTACATATTACGCATAACGAGTAACGTATAACGCATTACGTATAGCGTATAACGCATAATGTATAACGTATAACGTATAACGTATAACGTATAACTTATAACGTATATCGTATAACATATAACGTATAACGTATAACGTATAACGTATAACGTATAACGTATAACGTATAACGTATGACGTATAACGTATAACGTACAACGTATAACGTATAACGTATAACGAATAACGTATAACGTATAACGTATAACGTATAACGTATAACGTATAACGTATAACGTATAACGTATAACGTATAACGTGTAACGTATAACGTATAACGTATAACGTATAACGTGTAACGTATAACGTATAACGTATAACGTATAACGTATAACGTATAACGTATAACGTATAACGTACAGCGTATCACGTATAACGTATATCCTATAACGCATAACGTATAACGTATAACGTATAACGTATAACGTATAGTGTACAACGTATAACGTATAAAATGTAACGTCTAACGTTTAACGTATAACGTATACCGTATAACGTATAACGAATAACGTATAACGTATAACGTATAACGTATAACGTATAACGTATAACGTGTAACGTATAACGTATAACGAATAACGTATAACGTATAACGTATAACGTATAACGTACAACGCATAACGTATAACGTATAACGTATAACGCATAACGCATAACGTATAACGCATAACGTATAACGTATAACGTATAACGTATAACGTATAACGTATAACGTATAACGTATAACGTATATCCTATAACGCATAACGTATAACGTATAACGTATATCGTATAACGTATAACGTTTAACGCATAACGTATAATGTATAACGTATAACGTATAACGTATAACGTATAACGTGTAACGTTTAACGTATAACGTATAACGTATAACGTATAACGTATAACGTATAACGTATAACGTACAGCGTATCACGTATAACGTATATCCTATAACGCATAACGTATAACGTATAACGTATAACGTATAGTGTACAACGTATAACGTATAAAATGTAACGTCTAACGTTTAACGTATAACGTACAACGTATAACGTATAACGCATAACGTATAACGTACAACGTATAACGTATAACGTATAACGTACAACGTATAACGTATAACGCATAACGTATAACTTACAACGTATAACGTATAACGTACAACGTACAACGTATAACGTATAACGTATAACGTATAACGCATAACGTATAACGCATAACGTACAACGTATAACGTATAGCGTATAACGTATAACATATAACGTATAACGTATAACGTATAACGTATAACGTATAACGTACGACGTATAACGTATAACGTACAACGTACAACGTATAACGTATAACGTATAACGTATAACGCATAACGTATAACGCATAACGTACAACGTATAACGTATAACGTATAACGTATAACGAATAACGTATAACGTATAACGTATAACGTATAACGTACAAGGTATAACGTATAACGTATAACGAATAACGTATAACGTGTAACGTATAACGTATAACGTATAACGCATAACGTATAACGTATAACGTACAACGTATAACGTATAACGTATATCGTATAACGTATAACGTATAACGTACAACGTATATCGTATAACGTATAACGTATAACGTACAACGTATAACGTATAACGTATAACGTATAACGTATAACGTATAACGTATAACGTATACCGTATAACGTATAACGAATAACGTATAACGTATAACGTATAACGTATAACGTATAACGTATAACGTATAACGTGTAACGTATAACGTATAACGAATAACGTATAACGTATAACGTATAACGTATAACGTACAACGCATAACGTATAACGTATAACGTATAACGCATAACGTATAACGCATAACGTATAACGTATAACGTATAACGTATAACGTATAACGTATAACGTGTAACGTATAACGTATATCCTATAACGCATAACGTATAGCGTATAACGCATAACGTATAACGTATAACGTATAACGTATAACGTATAACGTATAACGTATAACGTATAACGTATAACGTATAACGTATAACGTATAACGTATAACGTGTAACGTATAACGTATAACGTATAACGTATTACATATTACGCATAACGAGTAACGTATAACGCATTACGTATAGCGTATAACGCATAATGTATAACGTATAACGTATAACGTATAACGTATAACTTATAACGTATATCGTATAACATATAACGTATAACGTATAACGTATAACGTATAACGTATAACGTATAACGTATAACGTATGACGTATAACGTATAACGTACAACGTATAACGTATAACGTATAACGAATAACGTATAACGTATAACGTATAACGTATAACGTATAACGTATAACGTATAACGTATAACGTATAACGTATAACGTGTAACGTATAACGTATAACGTATAACGTATAACGTGTAACGTATAACGTATAACGTATAACGTATAACGTATAACGTATAACGTATAACGTATAACGTGCAGCGTATCACGTATAACGTATATCCTATAACGCATAACGTATAACGTATAACGTATAACGTATAACGTATAACGTATAGTGTACAACGTATAACGTATAAAATGTAACGTCTAACGTTTAACGTATAACGTACAACGTATAACGTATAACGCATAACGTATAACGTACAACGTATAACGTATAACGTATAACGTACAACGTATAACGTATAACGCATAACGTATAACGTACAACGTATAACGTATAACGTATAACGTACAACGTATAACGTATAACGTATAACGTATAACGCATAACGTATAACGTATAACGTATAACGTATAACGTATAACGTATAACGTATAACGTACAACGTATAACGTATAACGTATAACGTATAACGTACAACGTATAACGTATAACGTATAACGTATAACGCATAACGTATAACGCATAACATACAACGTATAACGTATAACGTATAACGTATAACGAATGACGTATAACGTATAACGTATAACGTATAACGTACAAGGTATAACGTATAACGTATAACGTATAACGTATAACGTGTAACGTATAACGTATAACGTATAACGCATAACGTATAACGTATAACGTACAACGTATAACGTATAACGTATATCGTATAACGTATAACGTATAACGTACAACGTATAACGTATAACGTATAACGTATAACGTATAACGTATAACGTATAACGTATAACGTATAACGAATAACGTATAACGTATAACGTATAACGTATAACGTATAACGTATAACGTGTAACGTATAACGTATAACGAATAACGTATAACGTATAACGTATAACGTATAACGTACAACGCATAACGTATAACGTATAACGTATAACGCATAACGTATAACGCATAACGTATAACGTATAACGTATAACGTATAACGTATAACGTGTAACGTGTAACGTATAACGTATATCCTATAACGCATAACGTAAAGCGTATAACGCATAACGTATAACGTATAACGTATAACGTATAACGTATAACGTATAACGTATAACGTATAACGTATAACGTATAACGTATAACGTATAACGTATGACGAATACCGTAAAACGTAAAACGTATTACATATTACGCATAACGAGTAACGTATAACGCATTACGTATAGCGTATAACGCATAATGTATAACGTATAACGTATAACGTATAACGTATAACTTATAACGTATAACGTATAACATATAACGTATAACGTATAACGTATAACGTATAACGTATAACGTATAACGTATAACGTATAACGTATGACGTATAACGTATAACGTACAACGTATAACGTATAACGTATAACGAATAACGTATAACGTATAACGTATAACGTATGACGTATCACGTATAAGGTATGACCTATAACGCATAACGTATAGCGTATAACGCATAACGTATATCCTATAACGCATAACGTATAGCGTATAACGCATAACGTATAACGTATAACGTATAACGTATAACGTATAACGTATAACGTATAACGTATAACGTATAACGTATAACGTATAACGTATATCCTATAACGCATAACGTATATCCTATAACGCATAACGTATAGCGTATAACGCATAACGTATAACGTATAACGTATAACGGATAACGTATAACGTATAACGTATAACGTATAACGTATAACGTATAACGTATAACGTATAACGTATAACGAATACCGTAAAACGTAAAACGTATTACATATTACGGATAACGAGTAACGTATAACGTATAACGTATAACGTATAACGTATAACGTATAACGTATAACTTATAACGTATAACGTATAGCGTATAACGAATACCGTAAAACGTAAAACGTATTACATATTACGCATAACGAGTAACGTATAACGTATAACGTATAACGTATAACGTACAACGTATCACGTATAACGTATATCCTATATCGCATAACGTATATCCTATAACGCATAACGTATAGCGTATAACGCATAACGTATAACGTATAACGTATAACGTATAACGTATAACGTATAACGTATAACGTATAACGTATAACGAATAACGTATAACGTATAACGCATAACGTATAACGTACAACGTATAACGTATAACGTATAATGTACAACGTAGAACGTATAACGTATAACGTATAACGCATAACGTATAACGTATAACGTATAACGTATAACGTATAACGTATAACGCATAACGTATAACGTATAACGTATAACGTATAACGTATAACGTATAACGTATAACGTATAACGTATAACGTATAACGTATAACGTATAACGTATGACGAATACCGTAAAACGTAAAACGTATTACATATTACGCATAACGAGTAACGTATAACGCATTACGTATAGCGTATAACGCATAATGTATAACGTATAACGTATAACGTATAACGTATAACTTATAACGTATAACGTATAACATATAACGTATAACGTATAACGTATAACGTATAACGTATAACGTATAACGTATAACGTATGACGTATAACGTATAACGTATAACGTACAACGTATAACGTATAACGCATAACGTATAACGTACAACGTATAACGTATAACGTATAATGTACAACGTATAACGTATAACGTATAACGTATAACGTATAGCGTATAACGCATAACGTATAACGTATAACGTATAACGTATAACGTATAACGTATAACGTATAACGTATAACGTATAACGTATAACGTATAACGTATAACGTATAACGTATGACGAATACCGTAAAACGTAAAACGTATTACATATTACGCATAACGAGTAACGTATAACGCATTACGTATAGCGTATAACGCATAATGTATAACGTATAACGTATAACGTATAACTTATAACGTATAACGCATAACGTATAACGTATAACCTACAACGTATAACGTATAACGTATATCGTATAACGTATAACGTATAACGTACAACGTATAACGTATAACGTATAACGTATAACGTATAACGTATAACGTATAACGTATAACGTATAACGTATAACGTATAACGTATAACGAATAACGTATAACGTATAACGTATAACGTATATCGTATAACGTATAACGTGTAACGTATAACGTATAACGAATAACGTATAACGTATAACGTATAACGTATAACGTACAACGCATAACGTATAACGTATAACGTATAACGCATAACGTATAACGCATAACGTATAACGTATAACGTATAACGTATAACGTATAACGTATAACGTGTAACGTATAACGTATATCCTATAACGCATAACGTAAAGCGTATAACGCATAACGTATAACGTATAACGTATAACGTATAACGTATAACGTATAACGTATAACGTATAACGTATAACGTATAACGTATAACGTATAACGTATGACGAATACCGTAAAACGTAAAACGTATTACATATTACGCATAACGAGTAACGTATAACGCATTACGTATAGCGTATAACGCATAATGTATAACGTATAACGTATAACGTATAACGTATAACGTATAACTTATAACGTATAACGTATAACATATAACGTATAACGTATAACGTATAACGTATAACGTATAACGTATAACGTATAACGTATAACGTATGACGTATAACGTATAACGTACAACGTATAACGTATAACGTATAACGAATAACGTATAACGTATAACGTATAACGTATGACGTATCACGTATAAGGTATGACCTATAACGCATGACGTATAGCGTATAACGCATAACGTATATCCTATAACGCAAAACGTATAGCGTATAACGCATAACGTATAACGTATAACGTATAACGTATAACGTATAACGTATAACGTATAACGTATAACGTATAACGTATAACGTATAACGTATATCCTATAACGCATAACGTATATCCTATAACGCATAACGTATAGCGTATAACGCATAACGTATAACGTATAACGTATAACGTATAACGTATAACGTATAACGTATAACGTATAACGTATAACGTATAACGTATAACGTATAACGAATACCGTAAAACGTAAAACGTATTACATATTACGGATAACGAGTAACGTATAACGTATAACGTATAACGTATAACGTATAACGTATAACGTATAACTTATAACGTATAACGTATAGCGTATAACGAATACCGTAAAACGTAAAACGTATTACATATTACGCATAACGAGTAACGTATAACGTATAACGTATAACGTATAACGTATAACGTACAACGTATCACGTATAACGTATATCCTATATCGCATAACGTATATCCTCTAACGCATAACGTATAGCGTATAACGCATAACGTATACCGTATAACGTATAACGTCAAACGTATAATGTATAACGTATAACGTATAATGTATAACGCATAACGTATAACGTATACCGTATAACGTATAACGTCAAACGTATAACGTATAACGTATAACGTATAACGTATAACGCATAACGTATAACGTATAACGTATAACGCATAACGTATAACGTATAACGTATAACGTATAACGTGTAACGTATAACGTATATCCTATAACGCATAACGTATAGCGCATAACGTATAACGTATAACGTATAACGTATAACGTATAACGTATAACGTATAACGTATAACGTATAACGTATAACGTATAACGTATAACGTATAACGTATAACGTATAACGAATACCGTAAAACGTAAAACGTATTACATATTACGCATAACGAGTAACGTATAACGTATAACGTACAACGTATAACGTATAACGTATAACGAATGACGTATAACGTATAACGTATAACGTATAACGTATAATGTATAACGTATAACGTATAACGTATAACGTAAAGCGTATAACGTATAACGTATAACGTATAACGTATAACGTATATCGTATAACGTATAACGTATAACGTATAGCGTTTAACGTATATCGTATAACGTATAACGTATAACGTATAACGTATAACGTATAACGTATAACGTATAACGTATAACGTATAACGTATAACGAATAACGTATAACGTATAACGTATAACGTATAACGTACAACGTATAACGTATAACGTACAACGTATAACGTATAACGTATAACGTATAACGTATAACGTATAACGTATAACGTTTAACGTATAACGTATAACGTATAACGTATAACGTATAACGTATAACGTATAACGTATAACGTATAACATATAACGTATAACGTATAACGTATAACGAATACCGTAAAACGTAAAACGTATTACATATTACGCATAACGAGTAACGTATAACGTATAACGTATAACGTATAACGTATAACGTATAACGTATAACGTATAACGTATAACGTATAACGTATAACGTATAACGTATAACGTATAACGTATAACGTATAACGTATAACGTATAACGTATAACGTATAACGTATAACGTATATCCTATAACGCATAACGTATAACGTATAACGTATAACGTATAACGTATAACTTATAACGTATAACGTATAGCGTATAACGAATACCGTAAAACGTAAAACGTATTACATATTGCGCATAACGAGTAACGTATAACGTATAACGTATAACGTATAACGTACAACGTATCACGTATAACGTATATCCTATATCGCATAACGTATATCCTATAACGCATAACGTATAACGTATAACGTATAACGTATAACGTATAGTGTACAACGTATAACGTATAAAATGTAACGTCTAACGTTTAACGTATAACGTACAACGTATAACGTATAACGCATAACGTATAACGTACAACGTATAACGTATAACGTATAACGTACAACGTATAACGTATAACGCATAACGTATAACGTACAACGTATAACGTATAACGTATAATGTACAACGTATAACGTATAACGTATAACGTATAACGCATAACGTATAACGTATAACGTATAACGTATAACGTATAACGTATAACGTATAACGTACAACGTATAACGTATAACGTATAACGTACAACGTATAACGTATAACGTATAACGTATAACGCATAACGTATAACGCATAACGTACAACGTATAACGTATAACGTATAACGTATAACGAATGACGTATAACGTATAACGTATAACGTATAACGTACAAGGTATAACGTATAACGTATAACGTATAACGTATAACGTATAACGTATAACGTATAACGTATAACGTATAACGTATAACGTATAACGTATAACGTATAACGTATAACGTATAACGTATGACGAATACCGTAAAACGTAAAACGTATTACATATTACGCATAACGAGTAACGTATAACGCATTACGTATAGCGTATAACGCATAATGTATAACGTATAACGTATAACGTATAACGTATAACTTATAACGTATATCGTATAACATATAACGTATAACGTATAACGTATAACGTATAACGTATAACGTATAACGTATAACGTATGACGTATAACGTATAACGTACAACGTATAACGTATAACGTATAACGAATAACGTATAACGTATAACGTATAACGTATAACGTATAACGTATAACGTATAACGTATAACGTATAACGTATATCGTGTAACGTATAACGTATAACGTATAACGTATAACGTGTAACGTATAACGTATAACGTATAACGTATAACGTATAACGTATAACGTATAACGTACAGCGTATCACGTATAACGTATATCCTATAACGCATAACGTATAACGTATAACGTATAACGTATAACGTATAGTGTACAACGTATAACGTATAAAATGTAACGTCTAACGTTTAACGTATAACGTATAACGTATAACGCATAACGTATAACGCATAACGTATAACGTATAACGTATAACGTATAACGTATAACGTATAACGTATAACGTGTAACGTATAACGTATATCCTATAACGCATAACGTATAGCGTATAACGCATAACGTATAACGTATAACGTATAACGAATAACGTATAACGTATAACGTATAACGTATAACGTATAACGTATAACGTATAACGTATAACGTATAACGTATATCGTGTAACGTATAACGTATAACGTATAACGTATAACGTGTAACGTATAACGTATAACGTTTAACGTATAACGTACAACGTATAACGCATAACGCATAACGTATAACGTACAACGTATAACGTATAACGTATAACGTACAACGTATAACGTATAACGCATAACGTATAACGTACAACGTATAACGTATAACGTATAACGTACAACGTATAACGTATAACGTATAACGTATAACGCATAACGTATAACGTATAACGTATAACGTATAACGTATAACGTATAACGTATAACGTACAACGTATAACGTATAACGTATAACGTATAACGTATATCGTATAACGTATAACGTATAACGTATAGCGTTTAACGTATATCGTATAACGTATAACGTATAACGTATAACGTATAACGTATAACGTGTAACGTATAACGTATAACGTATAACGAATAACGTATAACGTATAACGTATAACGTACAACATATCACGTATAACGTATATCCTATATCGCTTAACGTATATCCTATAACGCATAACGTATATCCTATATCGCATAACGTATATCCTATAACGCATAACGTATAGCGTATAACGCATAACGTATACCGTATAACGTATAACGTCAAACGCATAACGTATACCGTATAACGTATAACGTCAAACGTATAACGTATAACGTATAACGTATATTGTATAACGCATAACGTAATACGCATACCGTATAACGTATAACGTCAAACGCATAACGTATAACGTATAACGTATAACGCACAACGTATAACGTATAACGTATAACGTGTAACGTATAACGTATATCCTATAACGCATAACGTATAGCGTATAACGCATAACGAATAACGTATAACGTATAACGTATGACGTACAACGTATAACGTATAACGTATAACGTATAACGTATAACGTATAACATATAACGTATAACGAATACCGTAAAACGTAAAACGTATTACATATTACGCATAACGAGTAACGTATAACGTATAACGTATAACGTATAACGTATAACGTATAACATATAACGTATAACGAATACCGTAAAACGTAAAACGTATTACATATTACGCATAACGAGTAACGTATAACGTATAACGTATAACGTATAACGTATAACGTATAACGAATGACGTATAACGTATAACGTATAACGTATAACGTATAATGTATAACGTATAACGTATAACGTATAACGTAAAGCGTATAACGTATAACGTATAACGTATAACGTATAACGTATAACGTATAACGTATAACGTATAACGTATAACGTATATCGTATAACGTATAACGTATAACGTATAGCGTTTAACGTATATCGTATAACGTATAACGTATAACGTATAACGTATAACGTATAACGTGTAACGTATAACGTATAACGTATAACGAATAACGTATAACGTATAACGTATAACGTATAACGTACAACGTATAACGTATAACGTACAACGTATAACGTATAACGTATAACGTATAACGCATAACGTATAACGCATAACGTACAACGTATAGCGTATAGCGTATAACGTATAACGTATAACGTATAACGTATAACGTATAACGTATAACGTTTAACGTATAACGTATAACGTATAACGTATAACGTATAACGTATAACGTATAACGTATAACGTATAACGTATAACGTATATCCTATAACGCATAACGTATAACGTATAACGTATATCGTATAACGTATAACGTTTAACGCATAACGTACAACGTATAACGTATAACGTATAACGTGTAACGTATAACGTATAACGTATAACGTATATCGTATAACGTATAACGTATAACGTACAACGTATAACGTATAACGTATAACGTATAACGTATAACGTATAACGTATAACGTATACCGTATAACGTATAACGAATAACGTATAACGTATAACGTACAACGTATAACGTATAACGTATATCGTATAACGTATAACGTATAACGTACAACGTATAACGTATAACGTATAACGTATAACGTATAACGTATAACGTATAACGTATACCGTATAACGTATAACGAATAACGTATAACGTATAACGTATAACGTATAACGTATAACGTATAACGTGTAACGTATAACGTATAACGAATAACGTGTAACGTATAACGTATAACGTATAACGTACAACGCATAACGTATAACGTATAACGTATAACGCATAACGTATAACGCATAACGTATAACGTATAACGTATAACGTATAACGTATAACGTATAACGTGTAACGTATAACGTATATCCTATAACGCATAACGTATAGCGTATAACGCATAACGTATAACGTATAACGTATAACGTATAACGTATAACGTATAACGTATAACGTATAACGTATAACGTATAACGTATAACGTATAACGTATGACGAATACCGTAAAACGTAAAACGTATTACATATTACGCATAACGAGTAACGTATAACGCATTACGTATAGCGTATAACGCATAATGTATAACGTATAACGTATAACGTATAATGTATAACTTATAACGTATATCGTATAACATATAACGTATAACGTATAACGTATAACGTATAACGTATAACGTATAACGTATAACGTATGACGTATAACGTATAACGTACAACGTATAACGTATAACGTATAACGAATAACGTATAACGTATAACGTATAACGTATAACGTATAACGTATAACGTATAACGTATAACGCATAACGTATAACGTGTAACGTATAACGTATAACGTATAACGTATAACGTGTAACGTATAACGTATAACGTATAACGTATAACGTATAACGTATAACGTATAACGTACAGCGTATCACGTATAACGTATATCCTATAACGCATAACGTATAACGTATAACGTATAACGTATAACGTATAGTGTACAACGTATAACGTATAAAATGTAACGTCTAACGTTTAACGTATAACGTACAACGTATAACGCATAACGCATAACGTATAACGTACAACGTATAACGTATAACGTATAACGTACAACGTATAACGTATAACGCATAACGTATAACGTACAACGTATAACGTATAACGTGTAACGTATAACGTATAACGAATAACGTATAACGTATAACGTATAACGTATAACGTACAACGCATAACGTATAACGTATAACGTATAACGCATAACGTATAACGCATAACGTATAACGTATAACGTATAACGTACAACGTATAACGTATAACGTATAACGTATAACGCATAACGTATAACGTATAACGTATAACGTATAACGTATAACGTATAACGTATAACGTACAACGTATAACGTATAACGTATAACGTACAACGTATAACGTATAACGTATATCCTATAACGCATAACGTAAAGCGTATAACGCATAACGTATAACGTATAACGTATAACGTATAACGTATAACGTATAACGTATAACGTATAACGTATAACGTATAACGAATAACGTATAACGTATAACGTATAACGTATAACGTATAACGTATAACGTGTAACGTATAACGTATAACGAATAACGTATAACGTATAACGTATAACGTATAACGTACAACGCATAACGTATAACGTATAACGTATAACGCATAACGTATAACGCATAACGTATAACGTATAACGTATAACGTACAACGTATAACGTATAACGTATAACGTATAACGCATAACGTATAACGTATAACGTATAACGTATAACGTATAACGTATAACGTATAACGTACAACGTATAACGTATAACGTATAACGTACAACGTATAACGTATAACGTATATCCTATAACGCATAACGTAAAGCGTATAACGCATAACGTATAACGTATAACGTATAACGTATAACGTATAACGTATAACGTATAACGTATAACGTATAACGTATAACGTATAACGTATAACGTATGACGAATACCGTAAAACGTAAAACGTATTACATATTACGCATAACGAGTAACGTATAACGCATTACGTATAGCGTATAACGCATAATGTATAACGTATAACGTATAACGTATAACGTATAACTTATAACGTATAACGTATAACATATAACGTATAACGTATAACGTATAACGTATAACGTATAACGTATAACGTATAACGTATGACGTATAACGTATAACGTACAACGTATAACGTATAACGTATAACGAATAACGTATAACGTATAACGTATAACGTATGACGTATCACGTATAAGGTATGTCCTATAACGCATAACGTATAGCATATAACGCATAACGTATATCCTATAACGCATAACGTATAGCGTATAACGCATAACGTATAACGTATAACGTATAACGTATAACGTATAACGTATAACGTATAACGTATAACGTATAACGTATAACGTATATCCTATAACGCATAACGTATATCCTATAACGCATAACGTATAGCGTATAACGCATAACGTATAACGTATAACGTATAACGTATAACGTATAACGTATAACGTATAGCGTATAACGAATACCGTAAAACGTAAAACGTATTACATATTACGCATAACGAGTAACGTATAACGTATAACGTATAACGTATAACGTACAACGTATCACGTATAACGTATATCCTATATCGCATAACGTATATCCTATAACGCATATCGTATAACGTATAACGTATAACGTATAACGTATAGTGTACAACGTATAACGTATAAAATGTAACGTCTAACGTTTAACGTATAACGTACAACGTATAACGTATAACGCATAACGTATAACGTACAACGTATAACGTATAACGTATAACGTACAACGTATAACGTATAACGTATAACGCATAACGTATAACGTATAACGTATAACGTATAACG
Source organism: Ptiloglossa arizonensis (assembly GCF_051014685.1). Lineage (NCBI taxonomy): Eukaryota > Metazoa > Arthropoda > Insecta > Hymenoptera > Colletidae > Ptiloglossa > Ptiloglossa arizonensis. The sequence continues at coordinate 51,137 of NW_027478682.1, read as the reverse complement.
TATAACGTATAACGCATAACGTACAACGTATAACGTATAACGTATAACGTACAACGTATAACGTATAACGTATAACGTATAACGCATAACGTATAACGCATAACGTACAACGTATAACGTATAACGTATAACGTATAACGAATGACGTATAACGTATAACGTATAACGTATAACGTACAAGGTATAACGTATAACGTATTACGTATAACGTATAACGTGTAACGTATAACGTATAACGTATAACGCATAACGTATAACGTATAACCTACAACGTATAACGTATAACGTATATCGTATAACGTATAACGTATAACGTACAACGTATAACGTATAACGTATAACGTATAACGTATAACGTATAACGTATAACGTATAACGTATAACGTATAACGAATAACGTATAACGTATAACGTATAACGTATAACGTATAACGTATAACGTGTAACGTATAACGTATAACGAATAACGTATAACGTATAACGTATAACGTATAACGTACAACGCATAACGTATAACGTATAACGTATAACGTATAGCGCATAACGTATAACGCATAACGTATAACGTATAACGTATAACGTATAACGTATAACGTATAACGTATAACGTGTAACGTATAACGTATATCCTATAACGCATAACGTAAAGCGTATAACGCATAACGTATAACGTATAACGTATAACGTATAACGTATAACGTATAACGTATAACGTATAACGTATAACGTATAACGTATAACGTATAACGTATGACGAATACCGTAAAACGTAAAACGTATTACATATTACGCATAACGAGTAACGTATAACGCATTACGTATAGCGTATAACGCATAATGTATAACGTATAACGTATAACGTATAACGTATAACTTATAACGTATAACGTATAACATATAACGTATAACGTATAACGTATAACGTATAACGTATAACGTATAACGTATAACGTATGACGTATAACGTATAACGTACAACGTATAACGTATAACGTATAACGAATAACGTATAACGTATAACGTATAACGTATGACGTATCACGTATAAGGTATGTCCTATAACGCATAACGTATAGCGTATAACGCATAACGTATATCCTATAACGCATAACGTATAGCGTATAACGCATAACGTATAACGTATAACGTATAACGTATAACGTATAACGTATAACGTATAACGTATAACGTATAACGTATAACGTATAACGTATAACGTATATCCTATAACGCATAACGTATATCCTATAACGCATAACGTATAGCGTATAACGCATAACGTATAACGTATAACGTATAACGTATAACGTATAACGTATAACGTATAACGTATAACGTATAACGTATAACGTATAACGTATAACGAATACCGTAAAACGTAAAACGTATTACATATTACGGATAACGAGTAACGTATAACGTATAACGTATAACGTATAACGTATAACGTATAGCGTATAACTTATAACGTATAACGTATAGCGTATAACGAATACCGTAAAACGTAAAACGTATTACATATTACGCATAACGAGTAACGTATAACGTATAACGTATAACGTATAACGTACAACGTATCACGTATAACGTATATCCTATATCGCATAACGTATATCCTATAACGCATAACGTATAACGTATAACGTATAACGTATAACGTATAGTGTACAACGTATAACGTATAAAATGTAACGTCTAACGTTTAACGTATAACGTACAACGTATAACGTATAACGCATAACGTATAACGTACAACGTATAACGTATAACGTATAACGTACAACGTATAACGTATAACGCATAACGTATAACGTACAACGTATAACGTATAACGTATAACGTACAAGGTATAACGTATAACGTATAACGTATAACGTATAACGTGTAACGTATAACGTATAACGTATAACGCATAACGTATAACGTATAACCTACAACGTATAACGTATAACGTATATCGTATAACGTATAACGTATAACGTACAACGTATAACGTATAACGTATAACGTATAACGTATAACGTATAACGTATAACGTATAACGTATAACGTATAACGAATAACGTATAACGTATAACGTATAACGTATAACGTATAACGTATAACGTGTAACGTATAACGTATAACGAATAACGTATAACGTATAACGTATAACGTATAACGTACAACGCATAACGTATAACGTATAACGTATAACGTATAACGCATAACGTATAACGCATAACGTATAACGTATAACGTATAACGTATAACGTATAAAGTATAACGTGTAACGTATAACGTATATCCTATAACGCATAACGTAAAGCGTATAACGCATAACGTATAACGTATAACGTATAACGTATAACGTATAACGTATAACGTATAACGTATAACGTATAACGTATAACGTATAACGTATAACGTATAACGTATGACGAATACCGTAAAACGTAAAACGTATTACATATTACGCATAACGAGTAACGTATAACGCATTACGTATAGCGTATAACGCATAATGTATAACGTATAACGTATAACGTATAACGTATAACTTATAACGTATAACGTATAACATATAATGTATAACGTATAACGTATAACGTATAACGTATAACGTATAACGTATAACGTATAACGTATAACGTATAACGTATAACGTATAACGTATAACGTATAACGTATAACGTATAACGTATAACGTATATCCTATAACGCATAACGTATATCCTATAACGCATAACGTATAGCGTATAACGCATAACGTATAACGTATAACGTATAACGTATAACGTATAACGTATAACGTATAACGTATAACGTATAACGTATAACGTATAACGTATAACGAATACCGTAAAACGTAAAACGTATTACATATTACGGATAACGAGTAACGTATAACGTATAACGTATAACGTATAACGTATAACGTATAACGTATAACTTATAACGCATAACGTATAGCGTATAACGAATACCGTAAAACGTAAAACGTATTACATATTACGCATAACGAGTAACGTATAACGTATAACGTATAACGTATAACGTATAACGTACAACGTATCACGTATAACGTATATCCTATATCGCATAACGTATATCCTCTAACGCATAACGTATAGCGTATAACGCATAACGTATACCGTATAACGTATAACGTCAAACGTATAATGTATAACGTATAACGTATAATGTATAACGCATAACGTATAACGTATACCGTATAACGTATAACGTCAAACGTATAACGTATAACGTATAACGTATAACGTATAACGCATAACGTATAACGTATAACGTATAACGCATAACGTATAACGTATAACGTATAACGTATAGCGTGTAACGTATAACGTATAACGTATAACGTATAACGTATAACGTATAACGTATAACGTATAACGTATAACGTATAACGTATATCCTATAACGCATAACGTATATCCTATAACGCATAACGTATAGCGTATAACGCATAACGTATAACGTATAACGTATAACGTATAACGTATAACGTATAACGTATAACGTATAACGTATAACGTATAACGTATAACGTATAACGTATAACGTATAACGTATAACGTATAACGAATACCGTAAAACGTAAAACGTATTACATATTACGGATAACGAGTAACGTATAACGTATAACGTATAACGTATAACGTATAACGTATAACGTATAACTTATAACGTATAACGTATAACGTATAACGTATAACGTATATCCTATAACGCATAACGTATAACGTATAGCGTATAGCGTTTAACGTATATCGTATAACGTATAACGTATAACGTATAACGTATAACGTATAACGTATAACGTATAACGTATAACGTATAACGTATAACGTATAACGTATAACGTATAACGTATAACGTATAACGAATACCGTAAAACGTAAAACGTATTACATATTACGGATAACGAGTAACGTATAACGTATAACGTATAACGTATAACGTATAACGTATAACGTATAACTTATAACGTATAACGTATAGCGTATAACGAATACCGTATATCGTATAACGTATAACGTATAACGTATAGCGTATAGCGTTTAACGTATATCGTATAACGTATAACGTATAACGTATAACGTATAACGTATAACGTATAACGTATAACGTATAACGTATAACGAATAACGTATAACGTATAACGTATAACGTATAACGTACAACGTATAACGTATAACGTACAACGTATAACGTATAACGTATAACGTATAACGCATAACGTATAACGCATAACGTACAACGTATAGCGTATAGCGTATAACGTATAACGTATAACGTATAACGTATAACGTATAACGTATAACGTATAACGTTTAACGTATAACGTATAACGTATAACGTATAACGTATAACGTATAACGTATAACGTATAACGTTTAACGTATAACGTATAACGTATAACGTATAACGTACAACGTATCACGTATAACGTATATCCTATATCGCTTAACGTATATCCTATAACGCATAACGTATATCCTATATCGCATAACGTATATCCTATAACGCATAACGTATAGCGTATAACGCATAACGTATACCGTATAACGTATAACGTCAAACGCATAATGTATACCGTATAACGTATAACGTCAAACGTATAACGTATAACGTATAACGTATATTGTATAACGCATCACGTAATACGTATACCGTATAACGTATAACGTCAAACGCATAACGTATAACGTATAACGTATAACGTATAACGTACAACGTATAACGTATAACGTATAACGTACAACGTATAACGTATAACGCATAACGTATAACGTACAACGTATAACGTATAACGTATAACGTACAACGTGTAACGTATAACGTATAACGTATAACGCATAACGTATAACGTATAACGTATAACGTATAACGTATAACGTATAACGTATAACGTACAACGTATAACGTATAACGTATAACGTACAACGTATAACGTATAACGTATAACGTATAACGCATAACGTATAACGCATGACGTACAACGTATAACGTATAACGTATAACGTATAACGAATGACGTATAACGTATAACGTATAACGTATAACGTACAAGGTATAACGTATAACGTATAACGTATAACGTATAACGTGTAACGTATAACGTATAACGTATAACGCATAACGTATAACGTATAACCTACAACGTATAACGTATAACGTATATCGTATAACGTATAACGTATAACGTACAACGTATAACGTATAACGTATAACGTATAACGTATAACGTATAACGTATAACGTATAACGTATAACGTATAACGAATAACGTATAACGTATAACGTATAACGTATAACGTATAACGTATAACGTGTAACGTATAACGTATAACGAATAACGTATAACGTATAACGTATAACGTATAACGTACAACGCATAACGTATAACGTATAACGTATAACGTATAACGCATAACGTATAACGCATAACGTATAACGTATAACGTATAACGTATAACGTATAAAGTATAACGTGTAACGTATAACGTATATCCTATAACGCATAACGTAAAGCGTATAACGCATAACGTATAACGTATAACGTATAACGTATAACGTATAACGTATAACGTATAACGTATAACGTATAACGTATAACGTATAACGTATAACGTATAACGTATGACGAATACCGTAAAACGTAAAACGTATTACATATTACGCATAACGAGTAACGTATAACGCATTACGTATAGCGTATAACGCATAATGTATAACGTATAACGTATAACGTATAACGTATAACTTATAACGTATAACGTATAACATATAATGTATAACGTATAACGTATAACGTATAACGTATAACGTATAACGTATAACGTATAACGTATAACGTATAACGTATAACGTATAACGTATAACGTATAACGTATAACGTATAACGTATAACGTATATCCTATAACGCATAACGTATATCCTATAACGCATAACGTATAGCGTATAACGCATAACGTATAACGTATAACGTATAACGTATAACGTATAACGTATAACGTATAACGTATAACGTATAACGTATAACGTATAACGTATAACGAATACCGTAAAACGTAAAACGTATTACATATTACGGATAACGAGTAACGTATAACGTATAACGTATAACGTATAACGTATAACGTATAACGTATAACTTATAACGTATAACGTATAGCGTATAACGAATACCGTAAAACGTAAAACGTATTACATATTACGCATAACGAGTAACGTATAACGTATAACGTATAACGTATAACGTATAACGTACAACGTATCACGTATAACGTATATCCTATATCGCATAACGTATATCCTCTAACGCATAACGTATAGCGTATAACGCATAACGTATACCGTATAACGTATAACGTCAAACGTATAATGTATAACGTATAACGTATAATGTATAACGCATAACGTATAACGTATACCGTATAACGTATAACGTCAAACGTATAACGTATAACGTATAACGTATAACGTATAACGCATAACGTATAACGTATAACGTATAACGCATAACGTATAACGTATAACGTATAACGTATAGCGTGTAACGTATAACGTATAACGTATAACGTATAACGTATAACGTATAACGTATAACGTATAACGTATAACGTATAACGTATATCCTATAACGCATAACGTATATCCTATAACGCATAACGTATAGCGTATAACGCATAACGTATAACGTATAACGTATAACGTATAACGTATAACGTATAACGTATAACGTATAACGTATAACGTATAACGTATAACGTATAACGTATAACGTATAACGTATAACGAATACCGTAAAACGTAAAACGTATTACATATTACGGATAACGAGTAACGTATAACGTATAACGTATAACGTATAACGTATAACGTATAACGTATAACTTATAACGTATAACGTATAGCGTATAACGAATACCGTATATCGTATAACGTATAACGTATAACGTATAGCGTATAGCGTTTAACGTATATCGTATAACGTATAACGTATAACGTATAACGTATAACGTATAACGTATAACGTATAACGTATAACGTATAACGTATAACGTATAACGTATAACGTATAACGTATAACGTATAACGAATACCGTAAAACGTAAAACGTATTACATATTACGGATAACGAGTAACGTATAACGTATAACGTATAACGTATAACGTATAACGTATAACGTATAACTTATAACGTATAACGTATAGCGTATAACGAATACCGTAAAACGTAAAACGTATTACATATTACGCATAACGAGTAACGTATAACGTATAACGTATAACGTATAACGTATAACGTACAACGTATCACGTATAACGTATATCCTATATCGCATAACGTATATCCTCTAACGCATAACGTATAGCGTATAACGCATAACGTATACCGTATAACGTATAACGTCAAACGTATAATGTATAACGTATAACGTATAATGTATAACGCATAACGTATAACGTATACCGTATAACGTATAACGTCAAACGTATAACGTATAACGTATAACGTATAACGTATAACGCATAACGTATAACGTATAACGTATAACGCATAACGTATAACGTATAACGTATAACGTATAACGTGTAACGTATAACGTATAACGTATAACGTATAACGTATAACGTATAACGTATAACGTATAACGTATAACGTATAACGTATAACGTATATCCTATAACGCATAACGTATATCCTATAACGCATAACGTATAGCGTATAACGCATAACGTATAACGTATAACGTATAACGTATAACGTATAACGTATAACGTATAACGTATAACGTATAACGTATAACGTATAACGTATAACGTATAACGTATAACGTATAACGTATAACGAATACCGTAAAACGTAAAACGTATTACATATTACGGATAACGAGTAACGTATAACGTATAACGTATAACGTATAACGTATAACGTATAACGTATAACTTATAACGTATAACGTATAGCGTATAACGAATACCGTATATCGTATAACGTATAACGTATAACGTATAGCGTATAGCGTTTAACGTATATCGTATAACGTATAACGTATAACGTATAACGTATAACGTATAACGTATAACGTATAACGTATAACGTATAACGAATAACGTATAACGTATAACGTATAACGTATAACGTACAACGTATAACGTATAACGTACAACGTATAACGTATAACGTATAACGTATAACGCATAACGTATAACGCATAACGTACAACGTATAGCGTATAGCGTATAACGTATAACGTATAACGTATAACGTATAACGTATAACGTATAACGTATAACGTTTAACGTATAACGTATAACGTATAACGTATAACGTATAACGTATAACGTATAACGTATAACGTATAACGTATAACGTATAACATATAACGTATAACGTATAACGTATAACGAATACCGTAAAACGTAAAACGTATTACATATTACGCATAACGAGTAACGTATAACGTATAACGTATAACGTATAACGTATAACGTATAACGTATAACGTATAACGTATAACGTATAACGTATAACGTATAACGTATAACGTATAACGTATAACGTATAACGTATAACGTATAACGTATAACGTATAACGTATATCCTATAACGCATAACGTATAACGTATAACGTATATCGTATAACGTATAACGTTTAACGCATAACGTACAACGTATAACGTATAACGTATAACGTATAACGTATAACGTATAACGTATAACGTTTAACGTATAACGTATAACGTATAACGTATAACGTACAACGTATCACGTATAACGTATATCCTATATCGCTTAACGTATATCCTATAACGCATAACGTATATCCTATATCGCATAACGTATATCCTATAACGCATAACGTATAGCGTATAACGCATAACGTATACCGTATAACGTATAACGTCAAACGCATAACGTATACCGTATAACGTATAACGTCAAACGTATAACGTATAACGTATAACGTATATTGTATAACGCATCACGTAATACGTATACCGTATAACGTATAACGTCAAACGCATAACGTATAACGTATAACGTATAACGCACAACGTATAACGTATAACGTATAACGTGTAACGTATAACGTATATCCTATAACGCATAACGTATAGCGTATAACGCATAACGAATAACGTATAACGTATAACGTATAACGTATAACGTACAACGTATAACGTATAACGTATAACGTATAACGTATAACATATAACGTATAACGAATACCGTAAAACGTAAAACGTATTACATATTACGCATAACGAGTAACGTATAACGTATAACGTATAACGTATAACGTATAACGTATAACGTATAACATATAACGTATAACGAATACCGTAAAACGTAAAACGTATTACATATTACGCATAACGAGTAACGTATAACGTATAACGTATAACGTATAACGTATAACGTATAACGAATGACGTATAACGTATAACGTATAACGTATAACGTATAATGTATAACGTATAACGTATAACGTATAACGTAAAGCGTATAACGTATAACGTATAACGTATAACGTATAACGTATAACGTATAACGTATAACGTATAACGTATAACGTATATCGTATAACGTATAACGTATAACGTATAGCGTTTAACGTATATCGTATAACGTATAACGTATAACGTATAACGTATAACGTATAACGTGTAACGTATAACGTATAACGTATAACGAATAACGTATAACGTATAACGTATAACGTATAACGTACAACGTATAACGTATAACTTACAACGTATAACGTATAACGTATAACGTATAACGCATAACGTATAACGCATAACGTACAACGTATAGCGTATAGCGTATAACGTATAACGTATAACGTATAACGTATAACGTATAACGTATAACGTTTAACGTATAACGTATAACGTATAACGTATAACGTATAACGTATAACGTATAACGTATAACGTATAACATATAACGTATAACGTATAACGTATAACGAATACCGTAAAACGTAAAACGTATAACGTATGACGTATAACGTATAACGTACAACGTATAACGTATAACGTATAACGAATAACGTATAACGTATAACGTATAACGTATAACGTATAACGTATAACGTATAACGTATAACGTATAACGTATAACGTATAACGTGTAACGTATAACGTATAACGTATAACGTATAACGTGTAACGAATAACGTATAACGTATAACGTATAACGTATAACGTACAACGCATAACGTATAACGTATAACGTATAACGCATAACGTATAACGCATAACGTATAACGTATAACGTATAACGTATAACGTATAACGTATAACGTATAACGTGTAACGTATAACGTATATCCTATAACGCATAACGTAAAGCGTATAACGCATAACGTATAACGTATAACGTATAACGTATAACGTATAACGTATAACGTATAACGTATAACGTATAACGTATAACGTATAACGTATAACGTATGACGAATACCGTAAAACGTAAAACGTATTACATATTACGCATAACGAGTAACGTATAACGCATTACGTATAGCGTATAACGCATAATGTATAACGTATAACGTATAACGTATAACGTATAACTTATAACGTATAACGTATAACATATAACGTATAACGTATAACGTATAACGTATAACGTATAACGAATACCGTAAAACGTAAAACGTATTACATATTACGCATAACGAGTAACGTATAACGTATAACGTATAACGTATAACGTATAACGTACAACGCATCACGTATAACGTATATCCTATATCGCATAACGTATATCCTCTAACGCATAACGTATAGCGTATAACGCATAACGTATACCGTATAACGTATAACGTCAAACGTATAATGTATAACGTATAACGTATAACGTATAACGTATAACGTATAACGTATATCCTATAACGCATAACGTATATCCTATAACGCATAACGTATAGCGTATAACGCATAACGTATAACGTATAACGTATAACGTATAACGTATAACGTATAACGTATAACGTATAACGTATAACGTATAACGTATAACGTATAACGAATACCGTAAAACGTAAAACGTATTACATATTACGGATAACGAGTAACGTATAACGTATAACGTATAACGTATAACGTATAACGTATAACGTATAACTTATAACGTATAACGTATAGCGTATAACGAATACCGTAAAACGTAAAACGTATTACATATTACGCATAACGAGTAACGTATAACGTATAACGTATAACGTATAACGTACAACGTATCACGTATAACGTATATCCTATATCGCATAACGTATATCCTATAACGCATAACGTATAACGTATAACGTATAACGTATAACGTATAGTGTACAACGTATAACGTATAAAATGTAACGTCTAACGTTTAACGTATAACGTACAACGTATAACGTATAACGCATAACGTATAACGTACAACGTATAACGTATAACGTATAACGTACAACGTATAACGTATAACGCATAACGTATAACGTACAACGTATAACGTATAACGTATAACGTACAACGTATAACGTATAACGTATAACGTATAACGCATAACGTATAACGTATAACGTATAACGTATAACGTATAACGTATAACGTATAACGTACAACGTATAACGTATAACGTATAACGTACAACGTATAACGTATAACGTATAACGTATAACGCATAACGTATAACGCATAACGTACAACGTATAACGTATAACGTATAACGTATAACGAATGACGTATAACGTATAACGTATAACGTATAACGTACAAGGTATAACGTATAACGTATAACGTATAACGTATAACGTGTAACGTATAACGTATAACGTATAACGCATAACGTATAACGTATAACCTACAACGTATAACGTATAACGTATATCGTATAACGTATAACGTATAACGTACAACGTATAACGTATAACGTATAACGTATAACGTATAACGTATAACGTATAACGTATAACGTATAACGTATAACGAATAACGTATAACGTATAACGTATAACGTATAACGTATAACGTATAACGTGTAACGTATAACGTATAACGAATAACGTATAACGTATAACGTATAACGTATAACGTACAACGCATAACGTATAACGTATAACGTATAACGTATAACGCATAACGTATAACGCATAACGTATAACGTATAACGTATAACGAATGACGTATAACGTATAACGTATAACGTATAACGTACAAGGTATAACGTATAACGTATAACGTATAACGTATAACGTGTAACGTATAACGTATAACGTATAACGCATAACGTATAACGTATAACCTACAACGTATAACGTATAACGTATAACGTATAACGTATAACGTATAACGAATAACGTATAACGTATAACGTATAACGTATAACGTATAACGTATAACGTATAACGTATAACGTATAACGCATAACGTATAACGCATAACGTACAACGTATAACGTATAACGTATAACGTATAACGAATGACGTATAACGTATAACGTATAACGTATAACGTACAAGGTATAACGTATAACGTATAACGTATAACGTATAACGTGTAACGAATAACGTATAACGTATAACGTATAACGTATAACGTATAACGTATAACGTGTAACGTATAACGTATAACGCATAACGTATAACGCATAACGTATAACGTATAACGTATAACGCATAACGTATAACGCATAACGTATAACGTATAACGTATAACGAATGACGTATAACGTATAACGTACAACGTATAACGTATAACGTATAACGTATAACGTATAACGTATAACGTATAACGTATAACGTATAACGTATAACGTATAACGAATAACGTATAACGTATAACGTATAACGTATAACGTATAACGTATAACGTGTAACGTATAACGTATAACGCATAACGTATAACGCATAACGTATAACGTATAACGTATAACGAATGACGTATAACGTATAACGTATAACGTATAACGTACAAGGTATAACGTATAACGTATAACGTATAACGTATAACGTGTAACGTATAACGTATAACGTATAACGCATAACGTATAACGTATAACCTACAACGTATAACGTATAACGTACAACGTATAACGTATAACGTATAACGTACAACGTATAACGTATAACGCATAACGTATAACGTACAACGTATAACGTATAACGTATAACGTACAACGTATAACGTATAACGTATAACGTATAACGCATAACGTATAACGTATAACGTATAACGTATAACGTATAACGTATAACGTATAACGTACAACGTATAACGTATAACGTATAACGTACAACGTATAACGTATAACGTATAACGTATAACGCATAACGTATAACGCATAACGTACAACGTATAACGTATAACGTATAACGTATAACGAATGACGTATAACGTATAACGTATAACGTATAACGTACAAGGTATAACGTATAACGTATAACGTATAACGTATAACGTGTAACGTATAACGTATAACGTATAACGCATAACGTATAACGTATAACCTACAACGTATAACGTATAACGTGTAACGTATAACGTATAACGAATAACGTATAACGTATAACGTATAACGTATAACGTACAACGCATAACGTATAACGTATAACGTATAACGTATAACGCATAACGTATAACGCATAACGTATACCGTATAACGTATAACGAATGACGTATAACGTATAACGTATAACGTATAACGTACAAGGTATAACGTATAACGTATAACGTATAACGTATAACGTGTAACGTATAACGTATAACGTATAACGCATAACGTATAACGTATAACCTACAACGTATAACGTATAACGTATATCGTATAACGTATAACGTATAACGTACAACGTATAACGTATAACGTATAACGTATAACGTATAACGTATAACGTATAACGTATAACGTATAACGTATAACGAATAACGTATAACGTATAACGTATAACGTATAACGTATAACGTATAACGTGTAACGTATAACGTATAACGAATAACGTATAACGTATAACGTATAACGTATAACGTACAACGCATAACGTATAACGTATAACGTATAACGTACAACGTATAACGTATAACGTATAACGTATAACGAATGACGTATAACGTATAACGTATAACGTATAACGTACAAGGTATAACGTATAACGTATAACGTATAACGTATAACGTGTAACGTATAACGTATAACGTATAACGCATAACGTATAACGTATAACCTACAACGTATAACGTATAACGTATATCGTATAACGTATAACGTATAACGTACAACGTATAACGTATAACGTATAACGTATAACGTATAACGTATAACGTATAACGTATAACGTGTAACGTATAACGTATAACGAATAACGTATAACGTATAACGTATAACGTATAACGTACAACGCATAACGTATAACGTATAACGTATAACGTATAACGCATAACGTATAACGCATAACGTATAACGTATAACGTATAACGTATAACGTATAACGTATAACGTATAACGTATAACGTATGACGAATACCGTAAAACGTAAAACGTATTACATATTACGCATAACGAGTAACGTATAACGCATTACGTATAGCGTATAACGCATAATGTATAACGTATAACGTATAACGTATAACGTATAACTTCTAACGTATAACGTATAACATATAACGTATAACGTATAACGTATAACGTATAACGTATAACGTATAACGTATAACGTATGACGTATAACGTATAACGTATAACGTATAACGTATAACGTATAACGTGTAACGTATAACGTATAACGAATGACGTATAACGTATAACGTATAACGTATAACGTACAACGCATAACGTATAACGTATAACGTATAACGTATAACGCATAACGTATAACGCATAACGTATAACGTATAACGTATAACGTATAACGTATAACGTACAACGCATAACGTATAACGTATAACGTATAACGTATAACGCATAACGTATAACGCATAACGTATAACGTATAACGTATAGCGTATAACGCATAACGTATATCCTATAACGCATAACGTATAGCGTATAACGCATAACGTATAACGTATAACGTATAACGTATAACGTATAACGTATAACGTATAACGTATAACGTATAATGTATAACGTATAACGTATATCCTATAACGCATAACGTATATCCTATAACGCATAACGTATAGCGTATAACGCATAACGTATAACGTATAACGTATAACGTATAACGTATAACGTATAACGTATAACGTATAACGTATAACGTATAACGTATAACGTATAACGTATAACGTATAACGAATACCGTAAAACGTAAAACGTATTACATATTACGGATAACGAGTAACGTATAACGTATAACGTATAACGTATAACGTATAACGTATAACGTATAACTTATAACGTATAACGTATAGCGTATAACGAATACCGTAAAACGTAAAACGTATTACATATTACGCATAACGAGTAACGTATAACGTATAACGTATAACGTATAACGTATAACGTACAACGTATCACGTATAACGTATATCCTATATCGCATAACGTATATCCTCTAACGCATAACGTATAGCGTATAACGCATAACGTATACCGTATAACGTATAACGTCAAACGTATAATGTATAACGTATAACGTATAATGTATAACGCATAACGTATAACGTATACCGTATAACGTATAACGTCAAACGTATAACGTATAACGTATAACGTATAACGTATAACGCATAACGTATAACGTATAACGTATAACGCATAACGTATAACGTATAACGTATAACGTATAACGTGTAACGTATAACGTATATCCTATAACGCATAACGTATAGCGCATAACGTATAACGTATAACGTATAACGTATAACGTATAACGTATAACGTATAACGTATAACGTATAACGTATAACGTATAACGTATAACGTATAACGTATAACGAATACCGTAAAACGTAAAACGTATTACATATTACGCATAACGAGTAACGTATAACGTATAACGTATAACGCATAACGTACAACGTATAGCGTATAGCGTATAACGTATAACGTATAACGTATAACGTATAACGTATAACGTATAACGTTTAACGTATAACGTATAACGTATAACGTATAACGTATAACGTATAACGTATAACGTATAACGTATAACATATAACGTATAACGTATAACGTATAACGAATACCGTAAAACGTAAAACGTATTACATATTACGCATAACGAGTAACGTATAACGTATAACGTATAACGTATAACGTATAACGTATAACGTATAACGTATAACGTATAACGTATAACGTATAACGTATAACGTATAACGTATAACGTATAACGTATGACGTATAACGTATAACGTATAACGTATAACGTATAACGTATAACGTATAACGTATATCCTATAACGCATAACGTATAACGTATAACGTATATCGTATAACGTATAACGTTTAACGCATAACGTACAACGTATAACGTATAACGTATAACGTATAACGTATAACGTATAACGTATAACGTTTAACGTATAACGTATAACGTATAACGTATAACGTACAACGTATCACGTATAACGTATATCCTATATCGCTTAACGTATATCCTATAACGCATAACGTATATCCTATATCGCATAACGTATATCCTATAACGCATAACGTATAGCGTATAACGCATAACGTATACCGTATAACGTATAACGTCAAACGCATAACGTATACCGTATAACGTATAACGTCAAACGTATAACGTATAACGTATAACGTATATTGTATAACGCATAACGTAATACGTATACCGTATAACGTATAACGTCAAACGCATAACGTATAACGTATAACGTATAACGCACAACGTATAACGTATAACGTATAACTTGTAACGTATAACGTATATCCTATAACGCATAACGTATAGCGTATAACGCATAACGAATAACGTATAACGTATAACGTATAACGTATAACGTATAACGTATAACGTATAACGTATAACGTATAACGTATAACGTATAACATATAACGTATAACGAATACCGTAAAACGTAAAACGTATTACATATTACGCATAACGAGTAACGTATAACGTATAACGTATAACGTATAACGTATAACGTATAACATATAACGTATAACGAATACCGTAAAACGTAAAACGTATTACATATTACGCATAACGAGTAACGTATAACGTATAACGTATAACGTATAACGTATAACGTATAACGTATAACGAATGACGTATAACGTATAACGTATAACGTATAACGTATAATGTATAACGTATTACGTATAACGTATAACGTAAAGCGTATAACGTATAACGTATAACGTATAACGTATAACGTATAACGTATAACGTATAACGTATAACGTATAACGTATAACGTATAACGTATATCGTATAACGTATAACGTATAACGTATAGCGTTTAACGTATATCGTATAACGTATAACGTATAACGTATAACGTATAACGTATAACGTGTAACGTATAACGTATAACGTATAACGAATAACGTATAACGTATAACGTATAACGTATAACGTACAACGTATAACGTATAACGTACAACGTATAACGTATAACGTATAACGTATAACGCATAACGTATAACGCATAACGTACAACGTATAGCGTATAGCGTATAACGTATAACGTATAACGTATAACGTATAACGTATAACGTATAACGTTTAACGTATAACGTATAACGTATAACGTATAACGTATAACGTATAACGTATAACGTATAACGTATAACGTATAACATATAACGTATAACGTATAACGTATAACGAATACCGTAAAACGTAAAACGTATTACATATTACGCATAACGAGTAACGTATAACGTATAACGTATAACGTATAACGTATAACGTATAACGTATAACGTATAACGTATAACGTATAACGTATAACGTATAACGTATAACGTATAACGTATAACGTATAACGTATAACGTATAACGTATAACGTATAACGTATAACGTATAACGTATAACGTATAACGTATAACGTATAACGTATAACGTATAACGTATAACGTATAACGTATATCCTATAACGCATAACGTATAACGTATAACGTATATCGTATAACGTATAACGTTTAACGCATAACGTACAACGTATAACGTATAACGTATAACGTATAACGTATAACGTATAACGTATAACGTATAACGTATAACGTATAACGTATAACGTATAACGTATAACGTACAACGTATCACGTATAACGTATATCCTATATCGCATAACGTATATCCTATAACGCATAACGTATATCCTATATCGCATAACGTATATCCTATAACGCATAACGTATAGCGTATAACGCATAACGTATACCGTATAACGTATAACGTCAAACGCATATCGTATACCGTATAACGTATAACGTCAAACGTATAACGTATAACGTATAACGTATATTGTATAACGCATAACGTAATACGTATACCGTATAACGTATAACGTCAAACGCATAACGTATAACGTATAACGTATAACGCATAACGTATAACGTATAACGTATAACGTGTAACGTATAACGTATATCCTATAACGCATAACGTATAGCGTATAACGCATAACGAATAACGTATAACGTATAACGTATAACGTATAACGTATAACGTATAACGTATAACGTATAACGTATAACGTATAACGTATAACGTATAACATATAACGTATAACGAATACCGTAAAACGTAAAACGTATTACATATTACGCATAACGAGTAACGTATAACGTATAACGTATAACGTATAACGTATAACGTATAACGAATGACGTATAACGTATAACGTATAACGTATAAAGTATAATGTATAACGTATAACGTATAACGTATAACGTAAAACGTATAACGTATAACGTATAACGTATAACGTATAACGTATAACGTATAACGTATAACGTATAACGTATATCGTATAACGTATAACGTATAACGTATAGCGTTTAACGTATAACGTATAACGTATATCGTATAACGTATAACGTATAACGTATAACGTATAACGTATAACGTATAACGTATAACGAATAACGTATAACGTATAACGTATAACGTATAACGTACAACGTATAACGTATAACGTATAACGTATAACGCATAACGTATAACGCATAACGTACAACGTATAACGTATATCGTATAACGTATAACGTATAACGTATAACGTATAACGTATAACGTTTAACGTATAACGTATAACGTATAACGTATAACGTATTACGTATAACGTATAACGAATAGCGTATAACGTATAACGTATAACGTATAACGTACAACGTATAACGTATAACGTGTAACGTATAACGTATAACGTGTAGCGTATAACGTGTAACGTATAACGTATTACGTATTACGTATAACCTATAACGTCTAACGTATAACGTATAACGTATAACGCATAACGTATAACGGATAACGTACAACGTATAACGTATAGCGTATAACGTATAACGTATAACGTATAACGTATAACGTATAACGTATAACGTATAACGTACAACGTATCACGTATAACGTATATCCTATAACGCATAACGTATAACGTATAACGTATCACGTATAGCGTACAACGTATAACGTATAAAATGTAACGTCTAACGTTTAACGTATAACGTACAACGTATAACGTATAACGCATAACGTATAACGTACAACGTATAACGTATAACATATAACGTCTAACGTTTAACGTATAACGTACAACGTATAACGTATAACGTATAACGTATAACGTACAACGTATCACGTATAACGTATAACGTATAACGTATAACGTACAACGTATCACGTATAACGTATATCCTATAACGCATAACGTATAACGTATAACGTATAACGTATAGCGTACAACGTATAACGTATAAAATGTAACGTCTAACGTTTAACGTATAACGTTTAACGCATAACTTACAACGTATAACGTATAACGTATAACGTATAACGTATAACGTATAACGTATAACGTATAACGTATAACGTATAACGTATAACGTTTAACGTATAACGTATAACGTATAACGTATAACGTATAACGTATAACGTATAGCGTACAACGTATAACGTATAAAATGTAACGTCTAACGTTTAACGTATAACGTACAACGTATAACGTATAACGTATAACGTATAACGTATAACGTATAACGTATAACGTATAACGTTTAACGTATAACGTATAACGTATAACGTATAACGTATAACGTATAACGTATAACGTATAACGTATAACATATAACGTATAACGTATAACGTATAACGAATACCGTAAAACGTAAAACGTATTACATATTACGCATAACGAGTAACGTATAACGTATAACGTATAACGTATAACGTATAACGTATAACGTATAACGTATAACGTATAACGTATAACGTATAACGTATAACGTATAACGTATAACGTATAACGTATGACGTATAACGTATAACGTATAACGTATAACGTATAACGTATAACGTATAACGTATATCCTATAACGCATAACGTATAACGTATAACGTATATCGTATAACGTATAACGTTTAACGCATAACGTACAACGTATAACGTATAACGTATAACGTATAACGTATAACGTATAACGTATAACGTTTAACGTATAACGTATAACGTATAACGTATAACGTACAACGTATCACGTATAACGTATATCCTATATCGCTTAACGTATATCCTATAACGCATAACGTATATCCTATATCGCATAACGTATATCCTATAACGCATAACGTATAGCGTATAACGCATAACGTATACCGTATAACGTATAACGTCAAACGCATAACGTATACCGTATAACGTATAACGTCAAACGTATAACGTATAACGTATAACGTATATTGTATAACGCATAACGTAATACGTATACCGTATAACGTATAACGTCAAACGCATAACGTATAACGTATAACGTATAACGCACAACGTATAACGTATAACGTATAACTTGTAACGTATAACGTATATCCTATAACGCATAACGTATAGCGTATAACGCATAACGAATAACGTATAACGTATAACGTATAACGGATAACGTACAACGTATAACGTATAGCGTATAACGTATAACGTATAACGTATAACGTATAACGTATAACGTATAACGTATAACGTACAACGTATCACGTATAACGTATATCCTATAACGCATAACGTATAACGTATAACGTATCACGTATAGCGTACAACGTATAACGTATAAAATGTAACGTCTAACGTTTAACGTATAACGTACAACGTATAACGTATAACGCATAACGTATAACGTACAACGTATAACGTATAACATATAACGTCTAACGTTTAACGTATAACGTACAACGTATAACGTATAACGTATAACGTATAACGTACAACGTATCACGTATAACGTATAACGTATAACGTATAACGTACAACGTATCACGTATAACGTATATCCTATAACGCATAACGTATAACGTATAACGTATAACGTATAGCGTACAACGTATAACGTATAAAATGTAACGTCTAACGTTTAACGTATAACGTTTAACGCATAACTTACAACGTATAACGTATAACGTATAACGTATAACGTATAACGTATAACGTATAACGTATAACGTATAACGTATAACGTATAACGTTTAACGTATAACGTATAACGTATAACGTATAACGTATAACGTATAACGTATAGCGTACAACGTATAACGTATAAAATGTAACGTCTAACGTTTAACGTATAACGTACAACGTATAACGTATAACGTATAACGTATAACGTATAACGTATAACGTATAACGTATAACGTTTAACGTATAACGTATAACGTATAACGTATAACGTATAACGTATAACGTATAACGTATAACGTATAACATATAACGTATAACGTATAACGTATAACGAATACCGTAAAACGTAAAACGTATTACATATTACGCATAACGAGTAACGTATAACGTATAACGTATAACGTATAACGTATAACGTATAACGTATAACGTATAACGTATAACGTATAACGTATAACGTATAACGTATAACGTATAACGTATAACGTATGACGTATAACGTATAACGTATAACGTATAACGTATAACGTATAACGTATAACGTATATCCTATAACGCATAACGTATAACGTATAACGTATATCGTATAACGTATAACGTTTAACGCATAACGTACAACGTATAACGTATAACGTATAACGTATAACGTATAACGTATAACGTATAACGTTTAACGTATAACGTATAACGTATAACGTATAACGTACAACGTATCACGTATAACGTATATCCTATATCGCTTAACGTATATCCTATAACGCATAACGTATATCCTATATCGCATAACGTATATCCTATAACGCATAACGTATAGCGTATAACGCATAACGTATACCGTATAACGTATAACGTCAAACGCATAACGTATACCGTATAACGTATAACGTCAAACGTATAACGTATAACGTATAACGTATATTGTATAACGCATAACGTAATACGTATACCGTATAACGTATAACGTCAAACGCATAACGTATAACGTATAACGTATAACGCACAACGTATAACGTATAACGTATAACTTGTAACGTATAACGTATATCCTATAACGCATAACGTATAGCGTATAACGCATAACGAATAACGTATAACGTATAACGTATAACGTATAACGTATAACGTATAACGTATAACGTATAACGTATAACGTATAACATATAACGTATAACGAATACCGTAAAACGTAAAACGTATTACATATTACGCATAACGAGTAACGTATAACGTATAACGTATAACGTATAACGTATAACGTATAACATATAACGTATAACGAATACCGTAAAACGTAAAACGTATTACATATTACGCATAACGAGTAACGTATAACGTATAACGTATAACGTATAACGTATAACGTATAACGTATAACGAATGACGTATAACGTATAACGTATAACGTATAACGTATAATGTATAACGTATTACGTATAACGTATAACGTAAAGCGTATAACGTATAACGTATAACGTATAACGTATAACGTATGACGTATAACGTATAACGTATAACGTATAACGTATAACGTATATCGTATAACGTATAACGTATAACGTATAGCGTTTAACGTATATCGTATAACGTATAACGTATAACGTATAACGTATAACGTATAACGTGTAACGTATAACGTATAACGTATAACGAATAACGTATAACGTATAACGTATAACGTATAACGTACAACGTGTAACGTATAACGTACAACGTATAACGTATAACGTATAACGTATAACGCATAACGTATAACGCATAACGTACAACGTATAGCGTATAGCGTATAACGTATAACGTATAACGTATAACGTATAACGTATAACGTATAACGTTTAACGTATAACGTATAACGTATAACGTATAACGTATAACGTATAACGTATAACGTATAACGTATAACGTATAACATATAACGTATAACGTATAACGTATAACGAATACCGTAAAACGTAAAACGTATTACATATTACGCATAACGAGTAACGTATAACGTATAACGTATAACGTATAACGTATAACGTATAACGTATAACGTATAACGTATAACGTATAACGTATAACGTATAACGTATAACGTATAACGTATAACGTATAACGTATAACGTATAACGTATAACGTATAACGTATAACGTATAACGTATAACGTATAACGTATAACGTATAACGTATAACGTATAACGTATAACGTATAACGTATAACGTATAACGTATATCCTATAACGCATAACGTATAACGTATAACGTATATCGTATAACGTATAACGTTTAACGCATAACGTACAACGTATAACGTATAACGTATAACGTATAACGTATAACGTATAACGTATAACGTATAACGTATAACGTATAACGTATAACGTATAACGTATAACGTACAACGTATCACGTATAACGTATATCCTATATCGCATAACGTATATCCTATAACGCATAACGTATATCCTATATCGCATAACGTATATCCTATAACGCATAACGTATAGCGTATAACGCATAACGTATACCGTATAACGTATAACGTCAAACGCATATCGTATACCGTATAACGTATAACGTCAAACGTATAACGTATAACGTATAACGTATATTGTATAACGCATAACGTAATACGTATACCGTATAACGTATAACGTCAAACGCATAACGTATAACGTATAACGTATAACGCATAACGTATAACGTATAACGTATAACGTGTAACGTATAACGTATATCCTATAACGCATAACGTATAGCGTATAACGCATAACGAATAACGTATAACGTATAACGTATAACGTATAACGTATAACGTATAACGTATAACGTATAACGTATAACGTATAACGTATAACGTATAACATATAACGTATAACGAATACCGTAAAACGTAAAACGTATTACATATTACGCATAACGAGTAACGTATAACGTATAACGTATAACGTATAACGTATAACGTATAACGAATGACGTATAACGTATAACGTATAACGTATAACGTATAATGTATAACGTATAACGTATAGCGTATAACGTAAAACGTATAACGTATAACGTATAACGTATAACGTATAACGTATAACGTATAACGTATAACGTATAACGTATATCGTATAACGTATAACGTATAACGTATAGCGTTTAACGTATAACGTATAACGTATATCGTATAACGTATAACGTATAACGTATAACGTATAACGTATAACGTATAACGTATAACGAATAACGTATAACGTATAACGTATAACGTATAACGTACAACGTATAACGTATAACGTATAACGTATAACGCATAACGTATAACGCATAACGTACAACGTATAACGTATATCGTATAACGTATAACGTATAACGTATAACGTATAACGTATAACGTTTAACGTATAACGTATAACGTATAACGTATAACGTATTACGTATAACGTATAACGAATAGCGTATAACGTATAACGTATAACGTATAACGTACAACGTATAACGTATAACGTGTAACGTATAACGTATAACGTGTAGCGTATAACGTGTAACGTATAACGTATTACGTATTACGTATAACCTATAACGTCTAACGTATAACGTATAACGTATAACGCATAACGTATAACGGATAACGTACAACGTATAACGTATAGCGTATAACGTATAACGTATAACGTATAACGTATAACGTATAACGTATAACGTATAACGTACAACGTATCACGTATAACGTATATCCTATAACGCATAACGTATAACGTATAACGTATCACGTATAGCGTACAACGTATAACGTATAAAATGTAACGTCTAACGTTTAACGTATAACGTACAACGTATAACGTATAACGCATAACGTATAACGTACAACGTATAACGTATAACATATAACGTCTAACGTTTAACGTATAACGTACAACGTATAACGTATAACGTATAACGTATAACGTACAACGTATCACGTATAACGTATAACGTATAACGTATAACGTACAACGTATCACGTATAACGTATATCCTATAACGCATAACGTATAACGTATAACGTATAACGTATAGCGTACAACGTATAACGTATAAAATGTAACGTCTAACGTTTAACGTATAACGTTTAACGCATAACTTACAACGTATAACGTATAACGTATAACGTATAACGTATAACGTATAACGTATAACGTATAACGTATAACGTATAACGTATAACGTTTAACGTATAACGTATAACGTATAACGTATAACGTATAACGTATAACGTATAACGTATAACGAATAACGTATAACGTATAACGTATAACGTATAACGTACAAGGTATAACGTATAACCTAAAACGTATAACGTATAACGTGTAACGTATAACGTATAACGTATAACGTATAACGTATAACGTATAACGTATAGCGTACAACGTATAACGTATAAAATGTAACGTCTAACGTTTAACGTATAACGTACAACGTATAACGTATAACGCATAACGTATAACGTACAACGTACAACGTATAACGTATAACGTATAACGTACAACGTATAACGTATAACGTATAACGTATAACGCATAACGTATAACGCATAACGTACAACGTATAACGTATAGCGTATAACGTATAACGTATAACGTATAACGTATAACGTATAACGTATAACGTATAACGTACCACGTATCACGTATAACGTATATCCTATAACGCATGACGTATAACGTATAACGTATAACGTATAGTGTACAACGTATAAGGCATAAAATGTAACGTCTAACGTTTAACGTATAACGTACAACGTATAACGTATAACGTACAACGTATCACGTATAACGTATATCCTATAACGCATAACGTATAACGTATAACGTATAACGTATAACGTATAACGTATAGCGTACAACGTATAACGTATAAAATGTAACGTCTAACGTTTAACGTATAACGTGCAACGTATAAGGTATAACGCATAACGTATAACGTACAACGTACAGCGTATAACGTATATCGTATAACGTATAACGCATAACGTATAACGCATAACGTACAACGTATAACGTATAGCGTATAACGTATAACGTATAACGTATAACGTATAACGTATAACGTATAACGTATAACGTATAACGTTTAACGTATAACGTATAACGTATAACGTATAACGTATAACGTATAACGTATAACGTATAACGTATAACGTATAACGTATAACGTATAACGTGTAACGTATAACGTGTAACGTATAACGTATTACGTATTACGTATAACCTATAACGTCTAACGTATAACGTATAACGTATAACGTATAACGCTTAACGTAAAACGTATAACGTATTACGTTTAGCCTGTAACGTCCAACGTATAACGTATAACGTATAACGTATAACATATTACATATAACGTATAACGTACAACGTATAACGTATAACATATAACGTCTAACGTTTAACGCATAACGTACAACGTATAATGTATAACGTATAACGTATAACGTATAACGTATAACGTATAACGTATAACGTATAACGTACAACGTATCATGTATAACGTATATCCTATAACGCATAACGTATAACGTATAACGTATAACGTATAGCGTACAACGTATAACGTATAAAATGTAACGTCTAACGTTTAACGTATAACGTACAATGTATAACGTATAACGCATAAAGTATAACGTACAACGTATAACGTATACCGTATTACGCATAACCTATAACGTCTAACGTATAACGTATAACGTACAACGTATAACGTATAATATATAACGTCTAACGTTTAACGCATAACGTACAACGTATAACGTATAACGTATAACGTATAACGTATAACGTATAACGTATAACGTACAACGTATAACGTATAACGTACAACGTATCACGTATAACGTATATCCTATAACGCATAACGTATATCCAAAAACGCATAACGTATAGCGTATAACGCATAACGTGTACCGTATAACGTATAACGTCAAGCGTATAACGTATAACGTATAACGTATAACGTATAACGCATAACGTATAACGTATACCGTATAACGTATAACGTCAAACGTATAACGTATAACGTATAACGTATAACGTATAACGCATAACGTATAACGTACAACGTATAACGTATAACGTATAACGTATAACGTATAACGAATAACGTATAACGTATAACGTATAACGTATAACGTACACCGTATAACGTATAACGTATAACGTATAACGCATAACGTATAACGCATAACGTACAACGTATTACATATTACATATAACGTATAACGCACAACGTATAACGTATAACCTATAACATCTAACGTATAACGTATAACGTATAACGTATAACGTATAACGTTTAACGTATAACGTATAACGTATTACGTTTAACCTGTAACGTCCAACGTATAACGTATAACGTATAACGTATTACATATTACATATAACGTATAACGTACAACGTATAACGTATAACATATAACGTCTAACGTTTAACGCATAACGTACAACGTATAACGTATAACGTATAACGTATAACGTATAACGTACATCGTATCACGTATAACGTATATCCTATAACGCATAACGTATATCCTATAACGCATAACGTATGGCGTATAACGCATAACGTATACCGTATAACGTAAAACGTCAAGCGTATAACGTATAACGTATAACGTATAACGTATAACGCAAAACGTATAACGTATACCGTATAACGTATAACGTCAAACGTATAACGTATAACGTATAACGTATAACGAATAACGCATAACGTATAACGTACAACGTATAACGTATAACGTATAACGTATTACGTTTAACCTGTAACGTCCAACGTATAACGTATAACGTATAACGTATTACATATTACATACTACATATAACGTATAACGTACAACGTATAACGTATAACATATAACGTCTAACGTTTAACGCATAACGTACAACGTATAACGTATAACGTATAACGTATAACGTATAACGTATAACGTATAACGTATAACGTACAACGTATAACGTATAACGTACATCGTATCACGTATAACGTATATCCTATAACGCATAACGTATATCCTATAACGCATAACGTATAGCGTATAACGCATAACGTATACCGTATAACGTATAACGTCAAGCGTATAACGTATAACGTATAACGTATAACGTATAACGTATAACGCATAACGTATAACGTATACCGTATAACGTATAACGTCAAACGTATAACGTATAACGTATAACGTATAACGTATAACGTATAACGCATAACGTATAACGTACAACGTATAACGTATACCGTATAACGTATAACGTATAACGAATAACGTATAACGTATAACGTATAACGTATAACGTACAACGTATAACGTATAACGTATAACGTATAACGCATAACGTATAACGCATAACGTACAACGTGTAACGTATAGCGTATAACGTATAACGTATAACGTACAACGTATAACGTATAACGTATAACGTACAACGTATAACGTATAACGTATAACGTATAACGCATAACGTATAACGCATAACGTATAACGTATAACGTATAACGTATAACGCATAACGTTTAACGTATAACGTATAACGTATAACGTATAACGTATAACGTATAACGTACAAGGTATAACGTATAACGTATAACGTATAACGTATAACGTGTAACCTATAACGTATAACGTATAACGTATAACGTATAACGTATAACGTATAACGTGCAACGTATCACGTATAACGTATATCCTATAACGCATAACGTATAACGTATAACGTATAACGTATAGCGTACAACGTATAACGTATAAAATGTAACGTCTAACGTTTAACGTATAACGTACAACGTATAACGTATAACGCATAACGTATAACGTACAACGTATAACGTATAACATATAACGTCTAACGTATAAAGTATAACGTATAACGTGCAACGTATAAGGTATAACGCATAACGTATAACGTACAACGTACAGCGTATACGGTATATCGTATAACGTATAACGCATAACGTATAACGCATAACGTACAACGTATAACGTATAGCGTATAACGTATAACGTATAACGTATAACGTATAACGTATAACGTATAACGTATAACGTATAACGTTTAACGTATAACGTATAACGTATAACGTATAACGTATAACGTATAACGTATAACGTATAACGTATAACGTATAACGTATAACGTATAACGTGTAACGTATAACGTGTAACGTATAACGTATTACGTATTACGTATAACCTATAACGTCTAACGTATAACGTATAACGTATAACGTATAACGCTTAACGTAAAACGTATAACGTATTACGTTTAGCCTGTAACGTCCAACGTATAACGTATAACGTATAACGTATAACATATTACATATAACGTATAACGTACAACGTATAACGTATAACATATAACGTCTAACGTTTAACGCATAACGTACAACGTATAATGTATAACGTATAACGTATAACGTATAACGTATAACGTATAACGTATAACGTATAACGTACAACGTATCATGTATAACGTATATCCTATAACGCATAACGTATAACGTATAACGTATAACGTATAGCGTACAACGTATAACGTATAAAATGTAACGTCTAACGTTTAACGTATAACGTACAATGTATAACGTATAACGCATAAAGTATAACGTACAACGTATAACGTATACCGTATTACGCATAACCTATAACGTCTAACGTATAACGTATAACGTACAACGTATAACGTATAATATATAACGTCTAACGTTTAACGCATAACGTACAACGTATAACGTATAACGTATAACGTATAACGTATAACGTATAACGTATAACGTACAACGTATAACGTATACCGTACAACGTATCACGTATAACGTATATCCTATAACGCATAACGTATATCCAAAAACGCATAACGTATAGCGTATAACGCATAACGTGTACCGTATAACGTATAACGTCAAGCGTATAACGTATAACGTAAAACGTATAACGTATAACGCATAACGTATAACGTATACCGTATAACGTATAACGTCAAACGTATAACGTATAACGTATAACGTATAACGTATAACGCATAACGTATAACGTACAACGTATAACGTATAACGTATAACGTATAACGTATAACGAATAACGTATAACGTATAACGTATAACGTATAACGTACACCGTATAACGTATAACGTATAACGTATAACGCATAACGTATAACGCATAACGTACAACGTATTACATATTACATATAACGTATAACGCACAACGTATAACGTATAACCTATAACATCTAACGTATAACGTATAACGTATAACGTATAACGTATAACGTTTAACGTATAACGTATAACGTATTACGTTTAACCTGTAACGTCCAACGTATAACGTATAACGTATAACGTATTACATATTACATATAACGTATAACGTACAACGTATAACGTATAACATATAACGTCTAACGTTTAACGCATAACGTACAACGTATAACGTATAACGTATAACGTATAACGTATAACGTACATCGTATCACGTATAACGTATATCCTATAACGCATAACGTATATCCTATAACGCATAACGTATGGCGTATAACGCATAACGTATACCGTATAACGTAAAACGTCAAGCGTATAACGTATAACGTATAACGTATAACGTATAACGCAAAACGTATAACGTATACCGTATAACGTATAACGTCAAACGTATAACGTATAACGTATAACGTATAACGAATAACGCATAACGTATAACGTACAACGTATAACGTATAACGTATAACGTATTACGTTTAACCTGTAACGTCCAACGTATAACGTATAACGTATAACGTATTACATATTACATATTACATATAACGTATAACGTACAACGTATAACGTATAACATATAACGTCTAACGTTTAACGCATAACGTACAACGTATAACGTATAACGTATAACGTATAACGTATAACGTATAACGTATAACGTATAACGTATAACGTACAACGTATAACGTATAACGTACATCGTATCACGTATAACGTATATCCTATAACGCATAACGTATATCCTATAACGCATAACGTATAGCGTATAACGCATAACGTATACCGTATAACGTATAACGTCAAGCGTATAACGTATAACGTATAACGTATAACGTATAACGTATAACGCATAACGTATAACGTATACCGTATAACGTATAACGTCAAACGTATAACGTATAACGTATAACGTATAACGTATAACGTACAACGTATCATGTATAACGTATATCCTATAACGCATAACGTATAACGTATAACGTATAACGTATAGCGTACAACGTATAACGTATAAAATGTAACGTCTAACGTTTAACGTATAACGTACAATGTATAACGTATAACGCATAAAGTATAACGTACAACGTATAACGTATACCGTATTACGCATAACCTATAACGTCTAACGTATAACGTATAACGTACAACGTATAACGTATAATATATAACGTCTAACGTTTAACGCATAACGTACAACGTATAACGTATAACGTATAACGTATAACGTATAACGTATAACGTATAACGTACAACGTATAACGTATACCGTACAACGTATCACGTATAACGTATATCCTATAACGCATAACGTATATCCAAAAACGCATAACGTATAGCGTATAACGCATAACGTGTACCGTATAACGTATAACGTCAAGCGTATAACGTATAACGTAAAACGTATAACGTATAACGCATAACGTATAACGTATACCGTATAACGTATAACGTCAAACGTATAACGTATAACGTATAACGTATAACGTATAACGCATAACGTATAACGTACAACGTATAACGTATAACGTATAACGTATAACGTATAACGAATAACGTATAACGTATAACGTATAACGTATAACGTACACCGTATAACGTATAACGTATAACGTATAACGCATAACGTATAACGCATAACGTAC
The DNA here is from genome assembly GCF_051014685.1 of Ptiloglossa arizonensis. Lineage (NCBI taxonomy): Eukaryota > Metazoa > Arthropoda > Insecta > Hymenoptera > Colletidae > Ptiloglossa > Ptiloglossa arizonensis. Next base: position 18,654 of record NW_027478682.1, on the reverse strand, counting down.
AACGTATTACATATTACATATAACGTATAACGCACAACGTATAACGTATAACCTATAACATCTAACGTATAACGTATAACGTATAACGTATAACGTATAACGTTTAACGTATAACGTATAACGTATTACGTTTAACCTGTAACGTCCAACGTATAACGTATAACGTATAACGTATTACATATTACATATAACGTATAACGTACAACGTATAACGTATAACATATAACGTCTAACGTTTAACGCATAACGTACAACGTATAACGTATAACGTATAACGTATAACGTATAACGTACATCGTATCACGTATAACGTATATCCTATAACGCATAACGTATATCCTATAACGCATAACGTATGGCGTATAACGCATAACGTATACCGTATAACGTAAAACGTGAAGCGTATAACGTATAACGTATAACGTATAACGTATAACGCAAAACGTATAACGTATACCGTATAACGTATAACGTCAAACGTATAACGTATAACGTATAACGTATAACGAATAACGCATAACGTATAACGTACAACGTATAACGTATAACGTATAACGTATTACGTTTAACCTGTAACGTCCAACGTATAACGTATAACGTATAACGTATTACATATTACATATTACATATAACGTATAACGTACAACGTATAACGTATAACATATAACGTCTAACGTTTAACGCATAACGTACAACGTATAACGTATAACGTATAACGTATAACGTATAACGTATAACGTATAACGTATAACGTATAACGTACAACGTATAACGTATAACGTACATCGTATCACGTATAACGTATATCCTATAACGCATAACGTATATCCTATAACGCATAACGTATAGCGTATAACGCATAACGTATACCGTATAACGTATAACGTCAAGCGTATAACGTATAACGTATAACGTATAACGTATAACGTATAACGCATAACGTATAACGTATACCGTATAACGTATAACGTCAAACGTATAACGTATAACGTATAACGTATAACGTATAACATATAACGCATAACGTATAACGTACAACGTATAACGTATACCGTATAACGTATAACGTATAACGAATAACGTATAACGTATAACGTATAACGTATAACGTACAACGTATAACGTATAACGTATAACGTATAACGCATAACGTATAACGCATAACGTACAACGTGTAACGTATAGCGTATAACGTATAACGTATAACGTACAACGTATAACGTATAACGTATAACGTACAACGTATAACGTATAACGTATAACGTATAACGCATAACGTATAACGCATAACGTATAACGTATAACGTATAACGTATAACGCATAACGTTTAACGTATAACGTATAACGTATAACGTATAACGTATAACGTATAACGTACAAGGTATAACGTATAACGTATAACGTATAACGTATAACGTGTAACCTATAACGTATAACGTATAACGTATAACGTATAACGTATAACGTATAACGTATAACGTGCAACGTATCACGTATAACGTATATCCTATAACGCATAACGTATAACGTATAACGTATAACGTATAGCGTACAACGTATAACGTATAAAATGTAACGTCTAACGTTTAACGTATAACGTACAACGTATAACGTATAACGCATAACGTATAACGTACAACGTATAACGTATAACATATAACGTCTAACGTATAAAGTATAACGTATAACGAATAACGTATAACGTATAACGTATAACGTATAACGTATAACGTACAACGTATAACGTATAACGTATAACGTATAACGCATAACGTATAACGCATAACGTACAACGTATAACGTATAGCGTATAACGTATAACGTATAACGTATAACGTATAACGTATAACGTATAACGTATAACGTATAACGTATAACGTATAACGTATAACGTATTACATATTACATATAACGTATAACGTACAACGTATAACGTTTAACCTATAACGTCTAACGTATAACGTATAACGTGTAACGTATAACGTATAACGTATAACGTATAACGTATAACGTATAACGAATAACGTATAGCGTATAACGTATAACGTATTACATATTACATATAACGTATAACGTACAACGTACAACGTATAACGTATAGCGTATAACGTATAACGTATAACGTATAACGTATAACGCATAACGTATAACGTATAACGAATAACGTATAACGTATTACGTATAACGTATAACGTATAACGTATAACGTATAACGTATAACGTATAACGTATAACGTATAACGCATAACGTATAACGCATAAAGTATAACGTATAACGTGTAACGTATAACGTATGACGTATCACGTATAAGGTATGACCTATAACGCATAACGTACTATATAACCTATAACGTCTAACGTATAACGTATAACGTATAACGTATAACGTATAACGTATAACGTATAACGTATAACGTATAACGTATAACGTGTAACGTATAACGTATAACGTATAACGTATAACGTGCAACGTATCACGTATAACGTATATCCTATAACGCATAACGTATAACGTATAACGTATAACGTATAGCGTACAACGTATAACGTATAAAATGTAACGTCTAACGTTTAACGTATAACGTACAACGTATAACGTATAACGTATAACGTATAACGCATAACGTATAACGCATAACGTACAACGTATAACGTATAGCGTATAACGTATAACGTATAACGTATAACGTATAACGTATAACGTATAACGTATAACGTATAACGTATAACGTATAACGTATTACATATTACATATAACGTATAACGTACAACGTATAACGTATAACGCATAACGTATAACGTACAACGTATAACGTATAACATATAACGTCTAACGTATAAAGTATAACGTATAACGAATAACGTATAACGTATAACGTATAACGTATAACGTACAACGTATAACGTATAACGTATAACGTATAACGCATAACGTATAACGCATAACGTACAACGTATAACGTATAGCGTATAACGTATAACGTATAACGTATAACGTATAACGTATAACGTATAACGTATAACGTATAACGTATAACGTATAACGTATTACATATTACATATAACGTATAACGTACAACGTATAACGTTTAACCTATAACGTCTAACGTATAACGTATAACGTGTAACGTATAACGTATAACGTATAACGTATAACGTATAACGTATAACGAATAACGTATAGCGTATAACGTATAACGTATTACATATTACATATAACGTATAACGTACAACGTACAACGTATAACGTATAGCGTATAACGTATAACGTATAACGTATAACGTATAACGCATAACGTATAACGTATAACGAATAACGTATAACGTATTACGTATAACGTATAACGTATAACGTATAACGTATAACGTATAACGTATAACGTATAACGTATAACGCATAACGTATAACGCATAAAGTATAACGTATAACGTGTAACGTATAACGTATGACGTATCACGTATAAGGTATGACCTATAACGCATAACGTACTATATAACCTATAACGTCTAACGTATAACGTATAACGTATAACGTATAACGTATAACGTATAACGTATAACGTATAACGTATAACGTATAACGTGTAACGTATAACGTATAACGTATAACGTATAACGTGCAACGTATCACGTATAACGTATATCCTATAACGCATAACGTATAACGTATAACGTATAACGTATAGCGTACAACGTATAACGTATAAAATGTAACGTCTAACGTTTAACGTATAACGTACAACGTATAACGTATAACGCATAACGTATAACGTACAACGTATAACGTATAACATATAACGTCTAACGTATAAAGTATAACGTATAACGAATAACGTATAACGTATAACGTATAACGTATAACGTACAACGTATAACGTATAACGTATAACGTATAACGCATAACGTATAACGCATAACGTACAACGTATAACGTATAGCGTATAACGTATAACGTATAACGTATAACGTATAACGTATAACGTATAACGTATATCGTATAACGTATAACGTATAACGTATTACATATTACATATAACGTATAACGTACAACGTATAACGTTTAACCTATAACGTCTAACGTATAACGTATAACGTGTAACGTATAACGTATAACGTATAACGTATAACGTATAACGTATAACGAATAACGTATAGCGTATAACGTATAACGTATTACATATTACATATAACGTATAACGTACAACGTACAACGTATAACGTATAGCGTATAACGTATAACGTATAACGTATAACGTATAACGTATAACGCATAACGTATAACGTATAACGAATAACGTATAACGTATTACGTATAACGTATAACGTATAACGTATAACGTATAACGTATAACGTATAACGTATAACGTATAACGCATAACGTATAACGCATAAAGTATAACGTATAACGTGTAACGTATAACGTATGACGTATCACGTATAAGGTATGACCTATAACGCATAACGTACTATATAACCTATAACGTCTAACGTATAACGTATAACGTATAACGTATAACGTATAACGTATAACGTATAACGTATAACGTATAACGTATAACGTGTAACGTATAACGTATAACGTATAACGTATAACGTACAACGTATCACGTATAACGTATATCCTATAAGGCATAACGTATAACGTATAACGTATAACGTATAGCGTACAACGTATAACGTATAAAATGTAACGTCTAACGCTTAACGTATAACGTACAACGTATAACGTATAGCGTATAACGTATAACGTATAACGTATAACGTATAACGTACAACGTATCACGTATAACGTATATTCTATATCGCATAATGTATAACGTATAACGTATAACGTATAGCGTACAACGTATAACGTATAAAATGTAACGTCTAACGTTTAACGTATAAAGTACAACGTATAACGTATAACGCATAACGTATAACGTACAACGTATAACGTATACCGTATTACGCATAACCTATAACGTCTAACGTATAACGTATAACTTATATCGTATAACGTATAACGAATAACGTATAACGTATAACGTATAACGTATAACGTTTAACGTATAACGTATAACGTATAACGTATAACGTATAACGTATAACGTATAACGTATAACGTATAACCTATAACGTATAACATATAACGTATAACGTATAACGTATAGCGTATAACGTATAACGTATTACATATTACATATAACGTATAACGTACAACGTACAACGTATAACGTATAACCTATAACGTCTAACGTATAACGTATAACGTATAACGTATAACGTATAACGTATAACGTATAACGTATTACGTTCAACCTGTAACGTCCAACGTATAACGTATAACGTATAACGTATTACTTATTACATATAACGTATAACGTACAACGTATAACGTATAACATATAACGTCTAACGTTTAACGCATAACGTACAACGTATAACGTATAACGTATAACGTATAACGTATAACGTATAACGTATAACGTATAACGTACAACGTATAACGTATAACGTACAACGTATAACGTATATCCTATAACGCATAACGTATATCCTATAACGCATAACGTATAGCGTATAACGCATAACGTATACCGTATAACGTATAACGTCAAGCGTATAACGTATAACGTATAACGCATAACGTATAACGAATAACGTATAACGTATAAAGTATAACGTATAAAATGTAACGTCTAACGTTTAACGTATAAAGTACAACGTATAACGTATAACGTATAACGTATAACGTATAACGTATAACGTATAACGTACAACGTATCACGTATAACGTATATCCTATAACGCATAACGTATAACGTATAACGTATAACGTATAGCGTATAACGTATAACGTATAAAATGTAACGTCTAACGTTTAACGTATAACGCATAACGTATAACGTATAACGAATAACGTATAACGTATAACGTATAACGTATAACGTACAACATATAACGTATAACGTATAACGTATAACGCATAACGTATAACGCATAACGTATAACATATAACGTATAACGTATAACGTATAACGTTTAACGTATAACGTATAACGTATAACGTATAACGTATAACGTATAACGTATAACGTATAACGAATAACGTATAACGTATAACGTATAACGCATAACGTACAAGGTATAACGTATAACGTATAACGTATAACGTATAACGTGTAACCTATAACGTATAACGTATAACGTATAACGTATAACGTACAACGTATCACGTATAACGTATATCCTATAACGCATAACGTATAACGTATAACGTATAACGTATAGCGTACAACGTATAACGTATAACGTATAACGTATAACGTATAACGTATAACGCATAACGTATAACGTATACCGTATAACGTATAACGTCAAACGTATAACGTATAACGTATAACGTATAACGTATAACGCATAACGTATAACGTACAACGTATAACGTATAACGTATAACGTATAACGTATAACGAATAACGTATAGCGTACAACGTATAACGTATAAAATGTAACGTCTAACGTTTAACGTATAACGTACAACGTATAACGTATAACGCATAACGTATAACGTACAACGTATATCGTATAACATATAACGTCTAACGTATAAAGTATAACGTATAACGAATAACGTATACCGTATAACGTATAACGTCAAGCGTATAACGTATAACGTATAACGCATAACGTATAACGTATGCCGTATAACGTATAACGTCAAACGTATAACGTATAACGTATAACGTATAACGTATAACGCATAACGTATAACGTACAACGTATAACGTATAACGTATAACGTATAACGTATAACGTATAACGAATAACGTATAACGTATAACGTATAACGTATAACGTACAACGTATAACGTATAACGTATAACGTATAACGCATAACGTATATCACATAACGTACAACGTATAACGTATAGCGTATAACGTATAACGTATAACGTATAACGTATAACGCATAACGTATAACGTATAACGTATAACGTTTAACGTATAACGTATAACGTATAACGTATAACGTATAACGTATAACGTACAACGTATCACGTATAACGTATATCCTATAACGCATAACGTATAACGTATAACGTATAACGTATAACGCATAACGTATAACGCATAACGTATAACGTATAACGTATAACGTATAACGTATAACGTTTAACGTATAACGTATAACGTATAACGTATAACGTATAACGTATAACGTATAACGTATAACGAATAACGTATAACGTATAACGTATAACGCATAACGTACAAGGTATAACGTATAACGTATAACGTATAACGTATAACGTGTAACCTATAACGTATAACGTATAACGTATAACGTATAACGTACAACGTATCACGTATAACGTATATCCTATAACGCATAACGTATAACGTATAACGTATAACGTATAGCGTACAACGTATAACGTATAACGTATAACGTATAACGTATAACGTATAACGTATAACGCATAACGTATAACGTATACCGTAAAACGTATAACGTCAAACGTATAACGTATAACGTATAACGTATAACGTATAACGCATAACGTATAACGTACAACGTATAACGTATAACGTATAACGTATAACGTATAACGAATAACGTATAACGTATAACGTATAACGTATAACGTACAACGTATAACGTATGACCTATGACGCATAACGTATAACGTATAACGCATAACGTACAACGTATAACGTACAACGTATAACGTACAACGTATAACGTATAACGTATAACGTATAACGTATAACGTATAACGTATAACGTATAACGTATAACGTATAACGTATAACGTATAACGTATAACGTATAACGTATAACGTATAACGTATAACGTATAACGTATAACGTATAACGTATAACGTATAACGTATAACGTATAACGTATAACGTATAACGTATAACGTATAACGTATAACGTATAACGAATAACGTATAACGTATAACGTATAACGTATAACGTACAACGTATAACGTATAGCGTATTACGTATAACATATAACGTATAACGTATAACGTATAACGTATAACGTATAACGTATAACGCATAACGTATAACGCATAACGTATAACGTATAACGTGTAACGTATAACGTATGACGTATCACGTATAAGGAATGACCTATAACGCATAACGTACTATATAACCTATAACGTCTAACGTATAACGTATAACGTATAACGTATAACGTATAACGTATAACGTATAACGTATAACGTATAACGTATAACGTATAACGTATAACGTATAACGTATAACGTATAACGTATAACGTATAACGTATAACGTATAACGTATAACGTATAACGTATAACGTATAACGTATAACGTATAACGAATAACGTATAACTTATAACGTATAACGTATAACGTACAACGTATAACGTATAACGTATAACGTATAACGTATAACGTATAACGTGTAACGTATAACGTGTAACGTATAACGTATTACGTATTACGTATAACCTATAACGTCTAACGTATAACGTATAACGTATAACGCATAACGTAAAACGTATAACGTATTACGTTTAGCCTGTAACGTCCAACGTATAACGTATAACGGATAACGTATTACATATTACATATAACGTATAACGTACAACGTATAACGTATAACATATAACGTCTAACGTTTAACGTATAACGTATAACGTATAACGTATAACGTACAACGTATCACGTATAACGTACATCCTATATCGCATAATGTATAACGTATAACGTATAACGTATAGCGTACAACGTATAACGTATAAAATGTAACGTCTAACGTTTAACGTATAAAGTACAACGTATAACGTATAACGTATAACGTATAACGTATAACGTATAACGTATAACGTACAACGTATCACGTATAACGTATATCCTATAACGCATAACGTATAACGTATAACGTATAACGTATAGCGTATAACGTATAACGTATAAAATGTAACGTCTAACGTTTAACGTATAACGCATAACGTATAACGTATAACGAATAACGTATAACGTATAACGTATAACGAATAACGTATAACGTATAACGTATAACGCATAACGTACAAGGTATAACGTATAACGTATAACGTATAACGTATAACGTGTAACCTATAACGTATAACGTATAACGTATAACGTATAACGTACAACGTATCACGTATAACGTATATCCTATAACGCATAACGTATAACGTATAACGTATAACGTATAGCGTACAACGTATAACGTATAACGTATAACGTATAACGTATAACGTATAACGCATAACGTATAACGTATACCGTATAACGTATAACGTCAAACGTATAACGTATAACGTATAACGTATAACGTATAACGCATAACGTATAACGTACAACGTATAACGTATAACGTATAACGTATAACGTATAACGAATAACGTATAACGTATAACGTATAACGTATAGCGTATAACGTATAACGTATAACGTATAACGTATAACGTATAACGTATAACGTATAACGTATAACGTATAACGTATAACGTATAACGTATAACGTATAACGTATAACGTATAACGTATAACGTATAACGTATAACGTATAACGTATAACGTATAACGTATAACGTATAACGTATAACGTATAACGTATAACGTATAACGTATAACGTATAACGTATAACGTATAACGTATAACGTATAACGTATAACGTATAACGTATAACGAATAACGTATAACGTATAACGTATAACGTATAACGTACAACGTATAACGTATAACGTATTACGTATAACATATAACGTATAACGTATAACGTATAACGTATAACGTATAACGTATAACGCATAACGTATAACGCATAACGTATAACGTATAACGTGTAACGTATAACGTATAACGTATAACGTATAACGTATAACGTATAACGTATAACGTATAACGTATAACGTATAACGTATAACGTATAACGTATAACGTATAACGTATAACGTATAACGTATGACGTATAGCGTATAACACATAACGTATACCGTATAACGTATAACGTCAAGCGTATAACGTATAACGTATAACGTATAACGTATAACGCATAACGTATAACGTATACCGTATAAAGTATAACGTCAAACGTATAACGTATAACGTATAACGTATAACGTATAACGCATAACGTATAACGTACAACGTGTAACGTATAACGTATAACGTATAACGTATAACGAATAACGTATAACGTATAACGTATAACGTATAACGTACAACGTATAACGTATAACGTATAACGTATAACGTATAACGCATAACGTATAACGCATAACGTACAACGTATAACGTATAGCGTATAACGTATAACGTATAACGTATAACGTATAACGCATAACGTATAACGTATAACGAATAACGTATAACGTATTACGTATAACGTATAACGTATAACGTATAACGTATAACGTATAACGTATAACGTATAACGTATAACGCATAACGTATAACGCATAACGTATAACGTATAACGTGTAACGTATAACGTATGACGTATCACGTATAAGGTATGACCTATAACGCATAACGTACTATATAACCTATAACGTCTAACGTATAACGTATAACGTATAGCGTACAACGTATAACGTATAAAATGTAACGTCTAACGTTTAACGTATAACGTACAACGTATAACGTATAACGCATAACGTATAACGTACAACGTACAACGTATAACGTATAACGTTTAACGTATAACGTATAACGTATAACGTATAACGTATAACGTATAACGTATAACGAATAACGTATAACGTATAACGTATAACGTATAGCGTACAACGTATAACGTATAAAATGTAACGTCTAACGTTTAACGTATAACGTACAACGTATAACGTATAACGCATAACGTATAACGTATAACGCATAACGTATAACGCATAACGTACAACGTATAACGTATAGCGTATAACGTATAACGTATAACGTATAACGTATAACGTATAACGTATAACGTATAACGTATAACGTTTAACGTATAACGTATAACGTATAACGTATAACGTATAACGTATAACGTATAACGAATAACGTATAACTTATAACGTATAACGTATAGCGTACAACGTATAACGTATAACGTATAACGTATAACGTATAACGTATAACGTGTAACGTATAACGTGTAACGTATAACGTATTACGTATTACGTATAACCTATAACGTCTAACGTATAACGTATAACGTATCACGCATAACGTAAAACGTATAACGTATTACGTTTAGCCTGTAACGTCCAACGTATAACGTATAACGTATAACGTATTACATATTACATATAACGTATAACGTACAACGTATAACGTATAACATATAACGTCTAACGTTTAACGCATAACGTATAACGTATAATGTATAACGTATAACGTATAACGTATAACGAATAACGTATAACGTATAACGTATAACGTATAACGTATAACGTATAACGTACAACGTATAACGTATAACGTATAACATATAACGTATAACGCATAACGTATAACGCATAACGTACAACGTATAACGTATAGCGTATAACGTATAACGTATAACGTATAACGTATAACGTATAACGTATAACGTATAACGTACAACGTATCACGTATAACGTATATCCTATAACGCATAACGTATAACGTATAACGTATAACGTATAGCGTACAACGTATAACGTATAAAATGTAACGTCTAACGTTTAACGTATAACGTACAACGTATAACGTATAACGCATAACGTATAACGTACAACGTATAACGTATAACATATAACGTCTAACGTTTAACGTATAACGTACAACGTATAACGTATAACGTATAACGTACATCGTATCACGTATAACGTATAACGCATAACGTATAACGTACAACGTATCACGTATAACGTATATCCTATAACGCATAACGTATAACGTATAACGTATAACGTATAGCGTACAATGTATATCGTATAAAATGTAACGTCTAACGTTTAACGTATAACGCATAACGTATAACGTATAACGAATAACGTATAACGTATAACGTATAGCGTATAACGTATAACGTACAAGGTATAACGTATAACGTATAACGTATAACGTATAACGTGTAACCTATAACGTATAACGTATAACGTATAACGTATAACGTATAACGTACAACGTATCACGTATAACGTATATCCTATAACGCATAACGTATAACGTATAACGTATAACGTATAGCGTACAACGTATAACGTATAAAATGTAACGTCTAACGTTTAACGTATAACGTACAACGTATAACGTATAACGCATAACGTATAACGTACAACGTATAACGTATAACATATAACGTCTAACGTATAACGTATAACGTATAACGAATAACGTATAACGTATAACGTATAACGTATAACGTACAACGTATAACGTATAACGTATAACGTATAACGCATAACGTATAACGCATAACGTACAACGTATAACGTTTAGCGTATAACGTATAACGTATAACGTATAACGTATAACGTATAACGTATAACGTATAACGTACAACGTATCACGTATAACGTATATCTTATATCGCATAACGTATAGCGTATAACGTATAACGTATAACGTATAACGTATAACGTATAACGTATAACGTATAACGTATAACGTACAACGTATCACGTATAACGTATATCCTATATCGCATAACGTATAACGTATAACGTATAACGTATAGCGTACAACGTATAACGTATAAAATGTAACGACTAACGTTTAACGTATAAAGTACAACGTATAACGTATAACGCATAACGTATAACGTACAACGTATAACGTATACCGTATTACGCATAACCTATAACTTCTAACGTATAACGTATAACTTATATCGTATAACGTATAACGAATAACGTATAACGTATAACGTATAACGTATAACGTATAACGTATAACGTTTAACGTATAACGTATAACGTATAACGTATAACGTATAACGTATAACGTATAACGTATAACCTATAACGTATAACGTATAACGTATAACGTATAACGTATAGCGTATAACGTATAACGTATTACATATTACATATAACGTATAACGTACAACGTATAACGTATAACCTATAACGTCTAACGTATAACGTATAACGTATAACGTATAACGTATAACGTATAACGTATAACGTATAACGTATTACGTTCAACCTGTAACGTCCAACGTATAACGTATAACGTATAACGTATAACGAATAACGTACAACGTATAACGTATAACGTACAACGTATCACGTATAACGTATATCCTATAACGCATAACGTATATCCTATAACGCATAACGTATATCCTATAACGCATAACGTATAGCGAATAACGCATAACGTATACCGTATAACGTATAACGTCAAGCGTATAACGTATAACGTATAACGTATAACGTATAACGCATAAAGTATAACGTATGCCGTATAACGTATAACGTCAAACGTATAACGTATAACGTATAACGTATAACGTATAACGTATAACGCATAACGTATAACGTACAACGTATAACGTATAACGTATAACGTATAACGTATAACGTATAACGAATAACGTATAACGTATAACGTATAACGTATAACGTACAACGTATAACGTATAACGTATAACGTATAACGCATAACGTATAACGCATAACGTACAACGTATAACGTATAGCGTATAACGTATAACGTATAACGTATAACGTATAACGCATAACGTATAACGTATAACGAATAACGTATAACGTATTACGTATAACGTATAACGTATAGCGTATAACGTATAACGTATAACGTATAACGTATAACGCATAACGTATAACGCATAACGTATAACGTATAACGTGTAACGTATAACGTATGACGTATCACGTATAAGGTATGACCTATAACGCATAACGTACTATATAACCTATAACGTCTAACGTCTAACGTATAACGTATAACGTATAACGTATAACGTATAAGGTATAACGTATAACGTATAACGTATAACGTATAACGTATAACGTATAACGTATAACGTATAACGTATAACGTATAACGTATAACGTATAACGTATAACGTATAACGTATAACGTATAACGTATAACGTATAACGTATAACGTATAACGTATAACGTATAAAGTATAACGTATAACGTATAACGTATAACGTATAACGTATAACGTATGACGTATAACGTATAACGTACAACGTATAACGTACAACGTATAACGTACAAAGTATAACGTATAACGTATAACGTACAACGTATATCGTATAACGTTTAACGTATAACGTATAACGTATAACGTATAACGTATAACGTATAACGTATAACGTACAACGTATCACGTATAACGTATATCCTATAACGCATAACGTATAACGTATAACGTATAACGTATAGCGTACAACGTATAACGTATAAAATGTAACGCCTAACGTTTAACGTATAACGCATAACGTATAACGTATAACGAATAACGTATAACGTATAACGTATAACGTATAACGTATAACGTATAACGTACAACATATAACGTATAACGTATAACGTATAACGCATAACGTATAACGCATAACGTATAACGTATAACGTATAACGTATAACGTATAACGTTTAACGTATAACGTATAACGTATAAAGTATAACGTATAACGTATAACGTATAACGTATAACGAATAACGTATAACGTATAACGTATAACGTATAACGTACAAGGTATAACGTATAACGTATAACGTATAACGTATAACGTGTAACCTATAACGTATAACGTATAACGTATAACGTATAACGTACAACGTATCACGTATAACGTATATCCTATAACGCATAACGTATAACGTATAACGTATAACGTATAGCGTACAACGTATAACGTTTAACGTATAACGTATAACGTATAACGTATAACGCATAACGTATAACGTATACCGTATAACGTATAACGTCAAACGTATAACGTACAACGTATAACGTGTAACGTATAACGCATAACGTATAACGTACAACGTATAACGTATAACGTATAACGTATAACGTATAACGAATAACGTATAACGTATAACGTATAACGTATAACGTACAACGTATAACGTATGACCTATGACGCATAACGTATAACGTATAACGCATAACGTACAACGTATAACGTACAACGTATAACGTATAACGTATAACGTATAACGTATAACGTATAACGTATAACGTATAACGTATAACGTATAACGTATAACGTATAACGTATAACGTATAACGTATAACGTATAACGTATAACGTATATCGTACAACGTATAACGTATAACGTATAACGTATAACGTATAACGTATAACGTATAACGTATAACGTATAACGTATAACGCATAACGTATAACGTATAATGTGTAACGTATAACGTATGACGTATCACGTATAAGGTATGACCTATAACGCATAACGTACTATATAACCTATAACGTCTAACGTATAACGTATAACGTTTGACGTATAACGTATAACGCATAACGTATAACGCATAACGTATAACGTATAACGTATAACGTATAACGTATAACGTTTAACGTATAACGTATAACGTATAACGTATAACGTATAACGTATAACGTATAACGAATAACGTATAACGTATAACGTATAACGTATAACGTACAAGGTATAACGTATAACGTATAACGTATAACGTATAACGTGTAACCTATAACGTATAACGTATAACGTATAACGTATATCGTACAACGTATAACGTATAACGTATAACGTATAACGTATAACGTATAACGTATAACGTATAACGTATAACGTATAACGTATAACGTATGACGTATAACGTATAACGTACAACGTATAACGTACAACGTATAACGTACAAAGTATAACGTATAACGTATAACATATAACGTATAACGTATATCGTATAACGTTTAACGTATAACGTATAACGTATAACGTATAACGTATAACGTACAACGTATCACGTATAACGTATATCCTATAACGCATAACGTATAACGTATAACGTATAACGTATAACGTATAACGTATAACGTACAACATATAACGTATAACGTATAACGTATAACGCATAACGTATAACGCATAACGTATAACGTATAACGTATAACGTATAACGTATAACGTTTAACGTATAACGTATAACGTATAACGTATAACGTATAACGTATAACGTATAACGAATAACGTATAACGTATAACGTATAACGTATAACGTACAAGGTATAACGTATAACGTATAACGTATAACGTATAACGTGTAACCTATAACGTATAACGTATAACGTATAACGTATAACGAATAACGTACAACGTATCACGTATAACGTATATCCTATAACGCATAACGTATAACGTATAACGTATAACGTATAGCGTACAACGTATAACGTATAACGTATAACGTATAACGTATAACGTATAACGTATAACGCATAACGTATAACGTATACCGTATAACGTATAACGTCAAACGTATAACGTACAACGTATAACGTGTAACGTATAACGCATAACGTATAACGTACAACGTATAACGTATAACGTATAACGTATAACGTATAACGAATAACGTATAACGTATAACGTATAACGTATAACGTACAACGTATAACGTATGACCTATGACGCATAACGTATAACGTATAACTCATAACGTACAACGTATAACGTACAACGTATAACGTAGAACGTAGAACGTATAACGTATAACGTATAACGTATAACGTATAACGTATAACGTATAACGTATAACGTATAACGTATAACGTATAACGTATAACGTATAACGTATAACGTATAACGTATAACGTATAACGTATAACGTATAACGTATAACGTATAACGTATAACGTATAACGTATAACGTATAACGTATAACGTATAACGTATAACGTATAACGTATAACGTATAACGTATAACGTATAACGTATAACGTATAACGTATAACGTATAACGTATAACGTATAACGTATAACGTATAACGTATAACGTATAACGTATAACGTATAACGTATAACGTATAACGTATAACGTATAACGTATAACGTATAACGTATAACGTATAACGTATAACGTATAACGTATAACGTATAACGTATAACGTATAACGTATAACGTATAACGTATAACGTATAACGTATAACGTATAACGTATAACGTATAACGTATAACGTATAACGTATAACGTATAACGTATAACGTATAACGTATAACGTATAACGTATAACGTATAACGTATAACGTATAACGTATAACGTATAACGTATAACGTATAACGTATAACGTATAACGTATAACGTATAACGTATAACGTATAACGTATAACGTATCACGTATAACGTATAACGTACAACGTATAACGTACAAGGTATCACGTATAACGTATAACGTATAATGTATAACGTATAACGTATAACGTATAACGAATAACGTATAACGTATAACGTATAACGTATAACGTATAACGTACAACGTATAACGTATAACGTATTACGTATAACGTATAACGTATAACGTATAACGTATAACGTATAACGTATAACGTATAACGCATAACGTATAACGCATAACGTATAACGTATAACGTGTAACGTATAACGTATGACGTATCACGTATAAGGTATGACCTATAACGCATAACGTACTATATAACCTATAACGTCTAACGTATAACGTATAGCGTATAACGTTTAACGTATAACGTATAACGTTTAACGTATAACGTATAACGTACAACGTATCACGTATAACGTATATCCCATAACGCATAACGTATAACGTATAACGTATAACGTATAACGTATAGCGTACAACGTATAACGTATAAAATGTAACGTCTAACGTTTAACGTATAACGCATAACGGATAACGTATAACGAATAACGTATAACGTATAACGTATAACGTATAACGTACAACGTATAACGTACAACGTATAACGTATAACGTATAACGTATAACGTATAACGTATAACGTATAACGTATAACGTATAACGTATAACGTATAACGTATAACGTATAACGTATAACGTATAACGTATAACGTATAACGTATAACGTATAACGTATAACGTATAACGTATAACGTATAACGTATAACGTATAACGTATAACGTATAACGTATAACGTATAACGTATAACGTATAACGTATAACGTATAACGTATAACGTATAACGTATAACGTATAACGTATAACGTATAACGTATAACGTATAACGTATAACGTATAACGTATAACGTATAACGTATAACGTATAACGCATAACGTATAACGTACAACGTATAACGTATAACGTATAACGTATAACGTGTAACGTATAACGTATGACGTATCACGTATAAGGTATGACCTTTAACGCATAACGTACTATATAACCTATAACGTCTAACGTATAACGTATAACGTATAACGTATAACGAATAACGTATAACGTATAACGTATAACGTATAACGTACAACGTATAACGTATAACGTATTACGTATAACGTATAACGTATAACGTATAACGTATAACGTATAACGTATAACGTATAACGTATAACGTTTAACGTATAACGTATAACGTATAACGTATAACGTATAACGTATAACGTATAACGAATAACGTATAACGTATAACGTATAACGTATAACGTACAACGTATAACGTATAACGTATAAC